>NW_015644118.1:638545-645541 GCF_001515625.1 Sinocyclocheilus rhinocerous
TATATAATGAAACAAAGAAAGATGATTCAATTTATGTAATGCACCAATAGAACAATTCATTAAACAGCAATATTAATGAAACGATGAGACGACCTAGCACCAACTGTTGTATCAGGGTTTTGCATTGGATTGCTTCACTGAAATTATTTGGAAACCAGACACTATTATTAAAAAAAAAAAAAAAGTCATCATGAGGCTCACTATTCACCAGTAAATCTGTAGCAAATATATTGTGAGTATAGTGACACTATATCACCCTAAATACAAACTTTTAACATGTGAAGCAAAAACATACATATAAAAATATATGAAAATCTTTTTTTTTTCCTTGCTGAAGTCACATGGCATTTATGCTTTAAATGACTGATTTTAAAAAATGCATCTAGAAGATTGGTCCTTCCCCAAAGAAGCAACTGCCTTTGAGATGAATGATAATGCTAATGGATAGTTTTCTCCTGATATTGTAGAACTCCTTCTCTGTGAACAAAAAAAAAAACTGACACTTACAAAAAAATGTGATTGTTAATGCAGTATCATTATGCACCACAAGGGGGAGATGATGAGATTGTATAATGCTGGAAGCAGGTGTGAGACGCTTCCATGAAATGCCCCTATTAGCTGTCTCCATCTATCAGCCCATTCTCCAAACAAACATTACTCATCATCACACATGAGCTATGACTGTGGCCTCCCAATAGAGGTATGGAGCTGGCAAAATGATGAAGCATCTAAAGAGAACGAGCAACCACACACACACATACAATCTTTCACCAGCCAAACACAATTCTCATACTATCCCAGGTGCACAACAGGTAGGTCAAACACATTAATTAAGACCTAATTTGTAATGACGACTCAAGGAACAGCACTGCATCTATTTGTCATAATCACATATAAGACCAAAATGGGGTTAATGCCATTATATCCCAAAACAGACTTTCACCGGTATGCGGTACGGGTTTCCAAACACGTTGTCATCTTTGATATTTAAATGCGACGTGAACGTGTATGTGAGTGATTCCACAGCAAAGGAAAGATCTGACATTCACCTGGCCTGCTGTTTTCTCATCACTTTTATGTTTTGAGCATGGAGCGATGCTCTTGAAAGCTCCCACCCCGACTATACTCACCTCCCTCTACAATTGCTCCATGCTTGTCTTTGTACTTTGTCACAAGCTGCAAAGAACCAAAGGGCCCTTGAAGACTAGATTCTCAACAGATTTGTCTTAAGGACGCAGATTTTACATTGGTTTTACAGAAGTTTTACATGTTTAATGTACAAATGTAAACAAAAATTACTTAAAATTAAACACTGAAAATTAAAAATTAAAAATTGCTGGAAAAAGACCATCCAAGATGTAGTTAAGAATTTTTTCTTTATCGGAATATGGTGCCATCAGAATGAAAGTCCAAACAGCCGATAAAAACATCACAATAATTCACAGTAAAGTCCATAATATTGCTTTCTCCAGTGAAAAAGTCGATTCAGGGGAGAAATATGCACAGATCAAGCACAGTTTACAAGCAAAAACCGTTCTAAACAAATATGTCTGTGGATTTTGATGTGAGAAGACAGGACAATGGTTTATAGTTAAAATGTCTCAATGACGGATTTGTTTCTTACAAACGCTGCATTTCACTCCAGAAGATGTTAAGGGGGTCATATGATGCTGCTAAAAAGAACATTATTTGGTGTATTTGGTGTAATGAAATGTGTTTATGCGGTTTAAGGTTCAAAAAACACATTATTTTCCACATACTGTACATTATTGTTACTCCTCTATGCCCTGCCTTTCTGAAACGCTGATTTTTAACAAAGCTCATCGGTCTGAAAAGCGAGGTGTGCTCTGATTAAATCTTCCCACATCGTGACGTAGACGTGGGGGCGTGTTAGAACGAGTCGTTTTAGGTAGGCGTGGTTGACTCTTAACTTTTATAAAGAATATCTCTGGATTTGAGACTTTAGTCTTTGCAACTTTACAGATCTTCTTTATGCGCAAAGAGATTGTAACACTCCAAAGAGAAAGGAAAAATTTAAATCACATCATATGACCCCTTTAACTGGAGTGGAGTTTTGTGAATTATTGTGATGTTTTTATCAGCAGTTTTTACTCTCATTCTCATGGCACCCATTCACTGCAGAGTATCTATTGGTGAGCAAATGATGTAATGCTAAATTTATCCAAATCTGTTATGATGAAGAAACAAACTCATCTACATCTTGGATGGCCTGAGGGTAAGTACATTTTCAGCAAATGTTCATATTTTGGTTGAACTATTCCTCTAAATGTTATTATGAACTGAACAGACACAACAACATGCAAAACAATAAACAATAAATATAAGACAATAAATATAATTAACAATAAAATAGAGTGAATAGAAAAAAACTGACATAAACAACAGCACGTGATTTACCAGACTTGGAAAACTGTGACTGTTTTACAACCGGCCCCAGAACAGTGTGTTATGTCTACAGTTGAGCCCTTCTATCTATTTTACCATTCAAACTACATGCACAATTATTATCAATTATAATTATATCGTTAGTATGTTGCATGTTATTATTTGCATTTAGCATTATTTTAGCAACCCACCAATTGAGAACTGCTCTAGATCAATAACACATTGTTTATTAGGAGGATATACAGTCTACATGAGTCTAGTTAACTACCCAGTTCAGTCACGAACATGATGTAGTTTTTATGAGCAGCAATCTTTTTGTACAGACCACTGTAATAACTCCTTTTGAATTCATTTGTGGGCTACATCAATGGAGAAAATGGAAAAATAAGAGTGAAAGGAACTTTTAATCTCGTTTATGAAATTTGCTAATGGGGAAAGAAAATTAATAAGACAACCCAACAGACTATAGGAAGTATGTGGGTGTCTCCTTTTGGATCCTGCTTTTGTTAATGCAAATTATGTCCTAATGGCCAAAGAAGCAAATAATATATATATATATATATGAATTCATAAGCTGTTTCATGTGGTCTGATATTATGCCCTTTATTATGAGAATCCTTTGATTCAAATTAAATATCTTTAGATTCTAGATCACTAATTAATCAAGAGAATGAGAGAATGAGAACGCTGAATAATTAGCACCCACTGATGAAAAATGACAGTCAAATGAACATCTGTGACAATAACATTTTATAATTTTTAGAAATTGTTTCTATAGTTATTTTCAAAGAAAACAAATCAGCTCATAATTGTTTTTTTTTGTTGTTTTTTTTTGACTGGCAAACCTGACCAACTTGCAAATTTGCAACGAAGTGCTTATCTCAACCAAAGTGTCTGACATGTAATTTCATGACTTTGCCAGCAGCAGCTTCCATAAAATCAATAAATCTGGGGCATAAATAATTAAAAACACACAAGACTGTGGGTTGGTGTATAACAGAGTCAGACTGGAGTGTGTGAGCACATATTTCACGTTCTGTTTCTCTGAGACTGGGTCTATTAAAGCTACAACAACATTACCGCAGGAAGCTGATAGAGGCAATGATCTCAAAGAAACTGAAGGGGAAAGAGACTGAAATTAAAAACAAAATGATTTGTGAAGTCTATTCTTAACACAAAAGCCCTTCCCACAAGCTGTGTTACACCATAAGAATGCAGCTGAAACACATGGGTTGATCTCATTCGCTGTACTTAAATCAGCAGAAATATAATGTTAAATATGCTAAAAATTGAACAGTTTGGATGGATCATTTATCATCCCATGCGTAGTGAAATGACATTTCCTGGTGTTTAACATGTTTAGTAACGAGGATGAAATGGACAATATAGACGCCTTGAGATTTAAAAAAAAAAAAATTTTTATCTTCTTTTCCAGGTGATAAGCAATCTCTAAAACTACATTATTTAATGAGTTTGTTTATTGTATGCCATTCCTGGTGTCAAAAAATGACTCTTCAAATCAGAGCTGGTGAGGTCATGTTACATATATTTTAGAAGCAAAACAGCAAATAGGGGCTATTAGAGAAAAACACATGCAATCAAAAGGCGTTGGTTCATTAGCAAAAAACGGTAGTTAGCACCTGAACAAATGTTGTCCTTGTTTGAGATCTGACCCATGGTAGTAAATTTAAAAACAGCCGGGCCTGAATGTATTTCATATGTTTTCGTGTTACATCGTGTTTCCATCAGGAGCATCAGTGACCTTTTGAACCTTTTGTAATAGTTGCATATGAGTCCCTCAGTTGTCCTCAGTGTGAAAAGATGGATCTCAAAATCATACAGTCATTGTTGGAAAGGGTTCAAATACGCAAAAGATGCTCAAAAACCAAAGAATTTGTGGGACCTGAAGGATTGTTCTGAAGAACAGCGTGCAGTTGAACTGTTCAGGACAAACAAGGGATTCAAGAACAACTATCACAAAAAAAAAGCTGTGGATCATCCAGGAAACAACACAGTATTAATAATCAAGCACATGTAAACTTTTGAACAGGGTAAATTTTATAAATTCAACTATTATTTTCTCTTGTGGACTATATGTAAACAACTTTTATGTGAAATATCTAATTCAGGTCAGTACTAAATAAAAAATAACATGTATTTTGTATGACCCCTCCTTTTTTTGGTAAAATAATTAACATTTTACAGATTCTGCAAGGTGTATGTAAACTTTTGACCACAACTGTACGTATATATATATATATACTGTATATATATAAACAGCATATTACAAACCTAGTCTTACATACAGTAAGATGTAAAAATACATCATCAGCCTAGTCTGCTTCAGGTGCAAATGGAACCTACTTCCCACCTAAAACGCCTGATATTTGAAAGCAAAATGTGGAGGGAAAAAAATGTAGACCTCAAAAAGACCTAAAAAATGCACTCGCTAAAAAGACTGAATGCAGACCATCATCAAAAAATAAAAAAAATAAATATAAATTTTCTCTGAGGCTAAGAGGAGCAGCCTTCATCTTACAGTCAGCGGGAGGTGTTTGTTGAAGGTGTCTGGACAGAAAACAGGAGAATTTGTCAGTGTAATGGTTATCTATCCAGAAGGTCAGTCTGTATGATTGCCCTGGTTTTTCTTGAGCTTACATGAGCCCTACAATGAAACCATTTCCCAAACCAGTTCTACACACCTCATGACTCCATATATATAGTCTTTTCAGAAGCAGCTGTGAGTAACACTGATATTTATCTGTGGTGAACAGCACTCATTTTTAGCAAACAACCGGTATATTGCAAGAAATTATTTAATAACACTTATTCCTAGAATTACTGAAGTCATAATAGTTTAATTGAAAGGAGCTTCAAGAAATAATTAGTAATATCATTTAAGAAAAAAAAAAAAAACATTACCAAACATTTTTTATGAAACTCTACATGTACATCCCAGACCATGTCTTGTGTTCATTGATTAAATCCTTGTTTGTAAAATCATTTACTTTAGCAACCAATTACATTTTCTGACAGAAATCTTTACTCATTTTTCCATTTGTCTCCTCTCTCCAGACTGAAGACAGATCTAGCTGATCAATACATTCAAAAGTAACTCATTCAAAAGTAATGCATCAACCTGACATGCTCTGGTGCTACCCCATCAACCCCAGATTATTCTTTTTTACTGTTGCATTGTGTAAAAAAAAAAAAAAAAAGGACCTCATTTAGTCTATAATTACTCAACTTTTTAAATTACTAAACGTATTTATTTAATTATTTTAAGTAAATAAGTTGTCAAATTAAATGGTTCAGCTTTTTTCAGCATTACTGATTATACTAAATTTGTGAGCACACTGACAAATAAGAGACTGTGCTTGTGCATCCAAACACATCATTCTTCATTTCTGTCCCTCCTCCTTTTGTGACTGACAAACACATCAGATCAGGCTGATGAATAGGCCTTTTCAACATGTCAACATAAATTATTCAGCTTTGACAAACAAGTCTGGCATTTAAACGCTGCTGGTTGTTGAGGGTGGAACATTTATAGGGTGAACAGAACAATTTAAGGTGAAAATGCTTTCAAATTAATCTTAAATGTCCCCTGAAGACAAAAACACCCAAATGCCTCTCAATATAAACATCCATACCTCTTTAAATATTTGGGCACCCTGCATATGTGATCATGTGTGATCAGAGATATCTTAGTTTGCCATTTAAGATAATGTCATGCAGTTCAGTAAAGTCTGGACTCACAGGACTTCAAAGGAAAAAAGAATGAGAAATTAATAAATAATTGCTTATAAGTATTGACCAGTAGGTGACACTTTCACCAAATTCATAGTTATTAGCATTCTAGCATAATACTCTTAAAGATTCAGCCATAATCAGTCTTATGACTTATGACAAATTATAAAATATATAGCGTATACACTACCATTCAAAAGTTAAGGGTTGGTAAGATTTTTTGATGTCTTTGAAAGGGTCTCATATTCACCAAGGCTGAATTTATTTGATCAAAAATACAGTAAAAACAGCAATACTGTGAAATATTATTCAAATTTAAAATAGATTTTCTTATATATATATACAGTGGGTACGGAAAGTATTCAGACCCCCTTAAATTTTTCACTCTTTGTTATATTGCAACACAAGCTATCTGCTGCATTTCTGCTTTTGGTCAGAGCACAGAATGATGGTGAAAGATGGAGACAGCAAAGCGCCACAGGTCATTCCATTCGACACGTCACAACCACAGGTCCATGCTAGAGAACACCACCTCTGTTTTCCTGGATGAACGACCCCAACTCCTACTGGAGGATCACACAGGCTAAGGGCAATACAGAGTCAATGTGTGGTGTGTGTGTGTGTGTGTGTTTTATGAATGTTTGTGAGTGTATCTTTGAGTGTTTATCATAAACGTCTCTAAGCATATCTGTGTGTTTTCATGAATGATTGTGACTGCATGTGGGTCACCAAATGTCCAACAATAGTAAAAGTAAAACCTACAGACATAAGGAAAAGTACTTAGTAAATAATGTCTTCATGAAAAGGTAAAAATGCATTGAGAATTGTGAAAGGGTTAGG
>NW_015644118.1:645627-661828 GCF_001515625.1 Sinocyclocheilus rhinocerous
TTTTTTAGGTTTATTTACTTGTGCATGTATCTGTGCAGCTACTGTATGTTTCATGAATGTATGAGTCCTATGAATATAATCTAAATATAAGCCTGTCTGTCATCTGGCCTCTGTTCTACACTGAAGAGCAGCTCCTGCCCAACCTGTTTCTCTCATTATCTTACAATGTGTCTCCCTTCCAGTGACGTTCTGAGCACAGGGTCCAAAATTAACACCCATTTAGCACCAAATGGGAGTAAAAACATGGCTTTGGAATATATATATATATATATATATTATATATATTGATTGTATATGTTGTGATATATGTTGTGATTGTAAAACAGATAATCTGACTCTCAATAGTATAACACAAACCATCTAGTAAAGAAAATATCCTTTTCTAGGATGCCTGCATTTTTTTTTTCTCCAGGCATGTGAATATTCCCCATTAACCACCAAAACAAATATATGAACAACAAAATAACAATGCATCTTCATTTAAAAAAATGTATAAAATAAAATAACTCCCAAAACTGAAGATCAAATCTGTGACACCAGACCTACCTATTATCTATAGACAATAAATATAATAATAATAATTATTATTATTATTATTATTACTCTTTATATTTATAAACCATACAGTGTCATTAAATGGTGACATTATTATGCTGCTTCAATTACTCCAGTGATCAAGCATATATGTTGCATTCTGATATGCTTGCATGAAAAGGCCTGGGTAAAGTGTGTTCAAAGCCGCCCGGGTTTCACAGAAAGAGGGTCAAAGTTCAAGTTTGCGTGAGAGGTTTAATTAGATCTTGAAAGGAGGCAATGGGGACGGGTGGCTTGAGGATCCGCTCCAGCCACTTTTCGAGATTTTTGATTTTGGCGCAATCAGCGACGAGGTTGCCATGACGATGCCTTTGACCTGTGCCTCTTTAAATACAGTGAAGTCGGATGGGAGATGAAAACACTGTGTCACTCTTGACTGCACCGGCGCTATTGTCTACCGTCATGTGCTGGGTTATCCTGACAGTGCTTAATCACGCAACCCAGGCGAGCATCAACAAACCATTAGGCATCTGTAGAGACATTGGCGATAATAGCCCAGCGCAAGACATATTGCGAAGCACCATTGTCTCTCTATGTGTGAGAAATGACAAATGATATTGTGCACTTGTGACAGCAATTTTTTTCCCAGGCTTTGTCTTTTTCCTGTCTGTTACTTAACAACAGAACAGAGACTCCCACGCAGTCACACAGCACATTCACACACACACAACAGAGTCATGCAACATGGTTTTAGTACACTTAAATGTCTCTCTGAACAATTTGGACCAAATATAAGACAGAAAGCGGGCTAAGATCACAGATTAGATGTTATATGCTTCCCATTTGTCCATTAACTGCTTTGCATTAGTGTGTGAAAATGAAAATGAAAATGAAAGACCATAAATCTGGCTTGTGCGAAATATTTTCACCACACTCACAGATGGAAGACTGCCCCTTTTCTAAACCACTGGAAAATGTGCTTTTTAACATCTTAATATTAAGGGCTGAGACTGCTGAAAAGAACAAAATTAGCATGTGTCCTTCCAGTGTCTGGAGAAAAAAAAACAGAACATTTAACTGTATAAAGCACAGATATGAAATAGTTGTTTGCTGACAGGAAAAGCGCAGGCTCTTTTACGTATGTGCTGAAGGAGGACAAGGGCTTATGTTTTACGAGAGCTGTGACTCATATGTAACCTTTCTGTGGTCACGTTGAAATACTATCATGACAGGCAATGGGTGAACACGCAGAACACAACACAGACATAAAAACATGAAGCTTATCCATATCATGCATAAGGTTTGCCATACAATTTTTTTTGACAATTTTTGACATTACTACCATAATTTAGAGTCATTCTTGCAATGCCCACTTTAAATGTATACTACCAGTCAAAGTATGGAATGGACAATGGAAGGAATTATTCTGTGACCATGTCATATACAACTATGTTATATTTAAAGCAGCACTATGTAACTTTTGGCGCTCTAGCGGTTAATAAACAGAACTGCACACATCCCGCGGAAGAACATTCCAACCGGAGCTACTTCTCTAAATTTATGTCTATGGCGATTCAGGCAGGTATGTGTTACTCCGCAGCGGTCACAACCCGACCAGGCTACAATAGTCCAAATATAAGTACTTATTATAAGTGTACCGTAGTGATTCGGAATAAGACAAAAACGCGGTTTGGAAGATGAATTCATGATGTACTCGCTCATTATATACATTTTGCAAATTTTGAACACAGAAAAAGTTACACAGTGCTGCTTTAAACTTCTACAAAGACACCACTTTTGACCTCAATCCAGCACCTAGTCTGGAATTCTCTCAGCGAACGACACTACCAACAACACTTGTAATGGAAGGTAACATAAATGCATGTAAATTAATGTATATGAATGATTATAAACGCATAAATACCTTAACAGGCTTATGCTTAAATTCTTGAAATGTATTAATTATCCAGCAGGGCTAGATGGATGAGAAATGCTGATTCAGATAAAGTCACTGCATTGGTAGAAAAAAAAGTATAGTAAAATTTTATCCATATTGTGTAGAAGAAAAACATAAAATTAACTAAAATCAGTAATCCAACATCATTCACATAATTATGTGTTGACAGTCTTGACAAAAAATGACAGAATGTACAGTGCTGCAGCTGTTCTGTCAGGCTAACAGATAGATCAAATTAGGCTAGGTGCATGTGTACCTCGCCTAAATAAGGACATATCATATACAAATTACACGTAAGTAAACCCATGTGTATTCTATCTCGCAAGAACAGTACATTAGCACTTCATTCATTTACACAAATCAAACGCTGGAATGCCTTATTGTACTACATTGATATTTCATCGTAACTCCACCATCTTATCTAATAAAATGCCTATTATTCCCAGACATTCCCATCTCTGTTTAAGCATTAGTCCCACAGTACATCAGCACTAGGGTGCATTTAAGCAAAAAAAGTAGCTGATACAGTATGTGCTGCTCAGCTCAGCGGGATCTAGAATATCTGGAGCCTGTGAGAGTGTGTGAGAGTGTCTCAGGGGTGTTAGGGTCATTATAGGCCCTCATACCGTGTTTAAAACCAAATGAGAGGTAATCATTTCAGTAGTGCCTAGCACTGTGGGACACAGCTCTCTTTTTCTCTTTCCACACTCCCTTTAGCCATTCACACTCATGCAAGTGCTGCAGCGGTGATGTACTTTGGGCTGCCTCTGTTGTTTTCTGCACTCTAAATATAATATTTTGTAATTTTACATAATATAATTTCAGAAGGCTTGCTGAATAGATCAAAGTAAAACTCTGTGATCAGTGACTAGCAATTAATTAAAATATTCTCAACATAAAAGTGTGCTGACAATTGATATTCAAACATATTTTTGATGAAAGTGGTCGAGTTAACCATTTTATGAAATTTTTACTTCACTTTTTTTTTTTTTTACAGGAATTTTGAGTTCTAACATCCACACTATGTTCTAACTTTACATTCAATATTTTGGTAATGCACCTAAAAGTTGGTTTGCCAAACGCCAATAAACGCCTTATAAAGTGATTAATTATTAAAAATGTACATTAATGAACATCTCAACAATTTAAAAAAGGCTCATAATGAAAAGAAATTCGAATATTTTTTTTCTGAGTGTGCTTCTTAAAGGGTTAAACAGCAAGAATCACACCACAAATACAAAGGTGTTTTAAGAATATCTCCTATGCATGGATTATTATGGGATGAATAGTAGCCATTGCAGCTGTTACTTCTTTACAGAAAGAGTCTTTTCTCTTCTCCTGCTCCTATAGTCCTTTCACTCAAATGACTGTACTGAAAATCTTGCTTGATGCAACACACCTATAATTTCCCAGTGTTATGACATGTACTATATAAGGCAGCGATAACAAGTAAGCTCATAGTGTATAAAATATTTCTTTTCTGCCCACTTTTCTCCTGGTTTAACAACTGTCGATACCACACAGGTTAGGATGATTCCAAGGACCCGATGAGGAAGAGGGGGCCCGAACGCAATTTCTACTGAGAGGGACCCCATTCTTCTTGCTGGTGAATCAGACATTGCTACTTCTCTCATGAACACATTTTTAAGCGAAGAATGTCCAACATTTCAGTCTGTCCATTTTACAAAACTATCGTCTGACTTCAGAAGACTACTTTTATGATTATTTTATGGTGCCTTTTGAAGCTTGAAAGCTTCAGACCCCTTCACGGTAATGGCAGTGAACCAGAACATTATTAAAAAGTATTATTCAAACTGGCTTGAACGGCATGAGGGGGAGTAAATGATGGAATTTTAATTTCTGGGTGAAGTATTCCTTTAAGTAGTCTGACCAATAAAAGCCTGGCAAAAAAGAAATTTCTACAAAGTGTGCAAAGAGCTTATTAAATTGCATGCTGTGTGTGTGCATATGCCACTTACTCCCATTCCTTGCGCCGGGCCTGTGGGGTGCTCTGGATCTTGTGTGCCTGGTGTGCTTTAATGATGTCCCGTTGTTCAATGAGTCCCCCCCTGCGCCGTTTAATGATATTCGGGCTGACGGGCATGTCGGGGTCCAGACACAACGAGGCCGCCCCCTCGCATGACCCTCCAAGATCCAGGGAGGATGGTGCCAGACCCATGGGACAGGCGTGGGGGACATAGAGCGTGTCGAAACTGGATGCATGGGACAGGAAGCTGTCAGCCAGGCTCTGGGGCTCCAGGAGTGAACAGGAGTGGGAGCCGTCCTCCAGGGTTCTCCGGTGCTTGAGCCAGCTCTCTGGGTCCTGCGGCTGGAGGAGGAAACTTTGCTGTGGCGGGCTCCCTCCACACATGCCCTGATTGAAAGACGGGACTGCCAGGGCATTGCGGTCAGAGAGGGTCTGAGCGCTGACCGAACAAGTGCCCAATTCCAACATCTTGAGGCCAGACTCTCAGCATCGTTCTGTTTGAAGAGGAAATAGGGAGAGGAGACAATTATATCTAATAATTACAAAAATAAATTTTAAGGTAAAACAGTGCTGTAAATTGTAAACCAGGTGGCCGGGACCCATCAGGGGGCCTTAACATTTCCTAAAGCAGGGTTATTATAGTTTACTAAAAGTAAAACCTTAAAAAAGTGTGTTACTTGAATAAAATAGTTGCCAAGGCAACATTTCTCATTTTCTTTTAGTTTAACCTGATGTACCTAAACTAAAATTTAAATTTAAATTAAGAAAAAAGAAAAAAGTAAGTAATACAAAAATTTTAAACCCTAAAAAAAAAAAAACTTTTTAATGAAATATAAAATGTAAAACAAAATAATAAAAACTGTAACAGTATCTCAACGACACTAAAATAACACCATTTCAAAGGGCCACAAGATGGCTAAAAATTATTTTAAATAAGACAAAGCCAGCTTTAAAATAAGTAAAAACAGCTCAAATTCAAGATGTAAACTGACATCAAATTTCTCATTTTAATTTCTTAATTTTTAAATTGTCCTGTTCTAGAAACTGGAAAAATGTCATGGAAATTAATAAAATCTTCATGAAATTTATAAAAGGTCATGAAAATATCTATAAATATATATTTTTTTCACAAGCTGTAAAATGGTATATTTTAAAGAAATTACTACTTGTGAGAAAAAAATATTTTAAAAAAAAAACAAAAAATAAACAACCATGAACGACCGGAAAAGTCATGTAAATTCATTAGTGTGAACCCTGAATAACATTCAGTTCTTGAAACAGCAAGTTGTGAAATTTCAGAATGTAATTATTAAAAAAAAATAATAATAATAATTATTATTTAATTTAATTATATTCATATTTTGCCCCTTCTAGTTTCTGTAAATTAAAAAAAAAATGTCAATGAATAACAGCAGATGTGTGATTTATCAGTCTATAGACCATTTTTGGTTCATGACAGCAGTTAAGAACCAATGATCTACTGTTCAAGCAACAAATTATGTCATCAACACGCAACAAAGATTTTAAAAAAACATTTACTATTGACTATAATGTTAATAACAAACAAAGAGCTTATATAATGCCAGGAGCATCAAGGAAAAGAGTTTTAGCATCCTTAGCTTATTAACTGTCAAATGTGACACTAATTTAATGACATATTCTCTCAAGTATCATTCATGAGGAGCCCTCATTGTTGTAGAAAGAATGCTGTCGTTACAAGGCTTGTTTAATGTGTTGCCTCTAAAACAATTTTGGAACAGTGACAGCCTTAAAAAAAATCATGTAGTAGAGTCACATCAACCTAATGAGGGAATCAGTTATGCCACGAATAAACTAATTAAATCCTAATAAAATCCCAGCTAACTCACAAATCATGCAAAAGAATGGTATTAAAAAATTCATTCAAGAATGTCTATGTACTCTCCATATTAGCTTCTCATATTAATCTGACAAAACATATCTAGACAATTAAAAATGCAACAGTGCTAGAATTTTCAGAGAAGTCCTCCTAGAGTACAAGCCAAGAACCCCAAATATGACAGATTGCTTTGTGAGGGACTTCCTAAAATATTAATTCAGCAATATATTTTATTGTCTAAAGACCCATTTTACTGTGTGAGAAATATATTAAGCATACTATTACAAAATAATATGTAATAAAATAACAACAACATGATTAAATATCTTTAAGAAAGATATTAAAATATTATGTATTAATTTGATTTAAACGTATAGAACTTTTTCGCTTGTAAACAGTGCTTGATCGGTGCATATTTCTCTCCTGATTCAGACAAGATGACGTTTTCGCTGGAGAAAGCAATATTATACAGGAGGATTTAACGGAGGAAGCAATAGTCTGATGTTCAAAATGCCTTGATGGATTTGTTTCTTACAAACACACAGCTTTTCGCTTCACAAGACATTAATTCATGAACTGGAGTCTTATGGTTTATTCATGGATTATTGTGAAGTTTTAATCAGCTATTTGGACTCTCATTCTGACGGCACCCATTCACTGCAGAGGATCCATTGGTGAGCAAATGATGTAATGCTAAATTTATCCAAATCTGTTCCGATGAAGAAATAAACACATCTATATCTTGGATGGCCTGATGGTGAGTAAATTTTAAGCACATTTTCATTTTTGGGTGACCTGCTCTTTTAACGTTGACAGCTAAGAAAAAGACATTTTGTAAAATCTTTAGGGGTTTTTTTTCCAATTAAATTTTTGACCGCTTAGCACACCCCGGACCACAGTTTGAATACCTCTGATCATCTAGGCAGACATATCTAGTCCAGAGAAAGTCTGCTCTCAGCATGATTCACACGGCACACTGGTGGATTCTCTGGTAACTAATCTCATTTGTCACTAACTGGATCACAAAAAAACAGGTCATTACCATATGATACTATGTGAAGACAACCACATGATCAGAGAGTACTAGTTAGCTCACCATAGTGAATCTGACTCCACAGATTTGATCCATATGTGCTTTGATCTCTAGTAGCATCTGTTTGAGGAATCAAACATTGGTGCAAAGCATTATCTATATTTTGATTAAGATGGCCTAGTTTTCCTTGCAGACTCTCTATAGATTCTACTGTTGGAATAGTATAGGCTATTTATAGTCTAAAATAAAAGACATTTTCAGTTTCCTTTTCAGTGCACCTTGTTTGGGGTCCAGATCTAATTATTCGCCTCCTTCAACACATCGACACCATGAAGCCAGAGCTGACAGGGCATAAATTATTAAGACTGGCCAAATAAAACAAAGTGACTGAAAAATACAAACTGATCCTGTGCTCCGAGCTCTGTGATTCATCATGCAAATCTACGCAAAAGCGGTGTGGCATCTTATTAAACCCCAGCTGAAAATGGGGCAGCTGTTGACAGTTGCAGCAGGATGCAGGGGTGTTCGTGTTTAGACTATATTTACCACAGTGGCCCACATCCAACATCATCTCAAACACTAATAAGGGTGAAATATAGTATGATGCTAGCCTTCGGTGAACGGGAAAAAGACCAAATCCTGTTTAAATGTGGATATTATTATCTCAGTGATGTGGCTGTATATGTACATTTTAATTCTCAGAGGTTGCGCCTTCATTCACTTAAAAGACTTTTCAAATACATTTCATTGAAGTATCAACTTTGTCTGATATATATCGTTTGAATTCATATTGAGATCTCTGATTTTGATTGCAGACTTGGGTATCCTAGCAAATCTGAGCACAGTTTGAGACATTGCGATCTACTCTCTCTTTCTTCCTCAAAAGAAAAATCTAAAATGCAGAAGACTTCCAGAGAGGCTCCATTACCTCTCCATTTAATCTCACTGCTGTCCAGAAGAAACAACTGAGCTATTAAAGAGATCTTATTCACAATTTGACAGATCAACAAAATGTTAAAAAAAAAATGTATAAACATATAGGCCTTCAGTAGGCTATCGGTATCCTTCCGTACTGTGAGAAGATATTTTTGTCACACCTCCATTCTGATGCAACTGGTCCAAGTCCATCCACTTTATTTCTGCCCAGTTGTGAGTCTCGCTGTAGCCTAACCCATGGTGAGCTAATGACAGGCCACGCATTGACTCGGAAATACAGGGATTAATTGCAGCTGCATAATAATGAATAAGAGCTTCCAACAGTGAGGGAGAAACATATACCTGCCCGTGCCAAGTTTCAGCAAAGGCCATTAATTATAGACTCTGATAAATGAAAAAGGAAGACGGATGAAAAAAAATGCATTTGCACAAAAACAAAAACCAGGAAAGGTTCTCTGTGGCACTGTCAGTTAATTATGGTCGTAATGGGTCCATTTCCTACATTGATCAGAGAAACCATCCTAAATGATCACGGCAAATGAGCCCGGAGCACGTCTGAACTAAACACATCTGAACAATGCCACGGTGATATTGTTGGTATCAACTGATGACTCAGTACATATAAAAAAATTAATTGTGACATCAGTTGAGGTTTTCAGACATCATTTATAAAAAGTACTATAGCACTACTATTGTATCAGATTGTATCTCTTTTGAAGAGACAGGGGCAAGTCGTCACACTTTTTATTCCAATGACTACTAGACATATAACTTTATATACTGGCTACAAAAATAAAGTTCATTTACACAAGTTGACCTTTTGGGGACAACATGCCCCAATAGTGTGTTGTATTGTCAAATTACTGTATATGGGGTAAATTGCCACAACCTATTGTAGACTATTTACTGCCTTTTTTAATTAAAACATAGTAATGTTTAATTGATAGTTTAATTTAATATAGGTTAATTTATAGTAATGTTTAATTTAGTAATGTTAAATCTCAAGAAATACAAGCACAGCAGCAGAGCATCTCCAGTATTAATCATATATGGCAGTGAATGACGCAGATCCATTATTCCACTCAAATAGCTAACAAGCTGCACCTGGACCAGGAGGAACGCAGCCGGTTAGGGGCTTATTCTTTTTATCAGTACTGTTTATCTTTCCTTCCTACTGTCTGTGTTTACCCAGCATCTTTAAAAGTACTCCATTTAAATGAGTCATAGTCCATTAGGAAATCTAACATGTTTTTTCTTTTTTAACATTTTTGTCATATATAGGCCACATCTCTGAAAAACAGTCAATTATATCAGCAAAAGAGAAATGCAGGGGATCATCAGGTGAATCAATCACAGGAAAGAAGTGAGAGTGAAAAAAGAGACAATAATAAGAAATGTCCTGTTTTTGAATTGGCACAGGTGGGTTGGGAACAAGATATAATCAAAACTGACTCAAGTTCTTTCAAGTCAAACGGACAAAAGCGAACCTTTTAGAGCCTTGAACGCTTAGAACAGTGGACTGGATGTGTTAGTGATGCAGAGAGAACGGAAACATACCCTCACGCTTTTCAGAGGAATTTGAACTCTAATCCCTCAGTGCTGGATAATTCAAGGTGAGGGCGAAAGAGCATGTAACCTTTGCAAACACCTGGTACCCCGACTGAATCCCAGCAAAATCCCTTTTTGTCCTCCCCCTCTTTTCCTGCCCTCCTTCATCACCTCTGACACTTAGCAAGCCTGTCTGGGTGTATCATCAGCGCTCGAGTCAACAGAGACAGCCTGAAATACAGCAGATGAAATTGATTTCCCTTTATTGCTTTACCACGGGAGGTGACGAGAACATCAGCAGTGGACCATTTCTATCTCATTAATGAGAACTTCTGAACCTCCACAGCTTTTAGAAATCACTTCCATCTGATGCAAAAGAACACAAATATGGCTAAAACCAGAAAGGACTTTTTTACAGCTAAAATGTTACACAAAGACCACAATTACACATTTGGTATATTTAAATAACCTATGCTAACTAAGAGATTAAAAAAAAACATTAATTCCATATCACTAAACTATAATGATATAATTTTAAAAATCACTCTAAATTTAAAAGAATACCATATTTCCCACTACAACTATAACAAAAATGGCAGAGAGGAACAATATCATTGGAAGCACTTTCAGAATGATTTTTTTCAAGCTGATGAAAGGACAGAGACAATCAGAAGTGAGCATTTAGCAGCCTACTACAAAACTGCAGCACGTGCTGCAGAACATTATCGTTGGTGTGGATGCTAATATAGTTATCGTTATAGGCAAGGCAAGGCAAGGTAAGTTTATTTATATAGCACATTTCATACACAATGGTAATTCAAAGTGCTTTACATAAAAGAAATGAAAAAATGTAAAAAAAAAAAATATCACAACAATAAAACAAGGAATTTAAAACTTTGAAAATGATTTAAAAATTATAGTTACATTTACATTTAAAGTTATCGTCTTGGTGTGAAGGGACCTTAACTCTTACAAAAAATTACCTTCATATATAACATGGTACTGGATGATTACCATGGAATTTACCAGGGTTATGCACCATTAAGAATTCAGTTGAAAATTCCTTTTACATTTCAAATCAGTTCCTGAATTTTAACTGAATTTAAATTGAGGCAGCAAACAAAATTGCAATTCGCAATTTGAAACTGATTGTAAGGATGTAGATTCTAAAGTTAAGGAATTCATAACTGTAATTTTCAATAAGTAATCCAAAGTTTGTCAAGAGAAACTTGGTTGGCATGAAAAAAAAGTTAATATAACAAATATAACAAAGACTATTGGAGTACATTTTAGTTTTTCTACTTTCATGTTTAATTTAATGTGTTACTTGCCATTTTTTGTAACTGTTTGTAAAATTTATGAGCAATTTCTGAGTGAAAATTGTTTCTACGCCAATTTTTTTCAGTATATTAAAGTTGAAAAAAAGCCTTGAAGCCGTAAAAAACTTGCAGGTGTGTATATACATACATATATATATATATATAGATCTCCACATATGACATGCAAACAAAATAAAATAAATATTGTGGCCACAAATTAAGACTTAGTTCCCATGAGTTATTAATTTGTGAGCATGTTTTATTCATTTATTCCCTCGTTTTAGTTAAATCATGGCCATGTTGTACTAATTTCTTCCCTAATTTTGTATTCATTAACCATAATGGACATATAACAATAGCTCTTTAACAAGCTAGCTTGTTAAATAGCTCTTTTTGTAAATGCATTTTAACAAGCTCTTTTCCAACTTCAGTGTCTTGATCCACAATTAAGGAGTTTTTCTCACGCAACCACTGAGTGAAGAAAAAAATGGTCAATGTTAATGGTCTCAAGCACATTTTTGTCAGCTAAATAATGACTCTGTCAAAATCCAATGTGTCAGCTGAGGTATAGCATGGTGATGTTGTTTTCTTCTGAACTGTGTTCAATGGCGTCATTTCACCATGCTACAAGTGGGCAATTCATTTTACCATAAAAAAGACCATTTATATCAGCTACATTGTTCTCACAGAATGTTTTATAGACATCATTGCATAATACTATAGGTTATATGATTAATTGTTATTTTTACAACATTACATTAGCACAAGCATGAGGTGGTAAGAGGGCATTCTCATGATTCACCAGGAAACAGATTGTTGGGTTAAGTATTGGTGCAATTTCCACAAATGGAAATATACGCTGAAACAACTAGAGACAATAAATGGCATTGGTTGCATTGTGTCAGCTATGACATCGCTGTGAAAAGAGGAGGTTTTCATTCAAATTCTTATCTGAATCATTGGATTGTGGATTGTTTTTGCCCTTTTTTGTCTGGTACATTACACTCTGTGAAGGATTAATCATAGCTTTATCAGTCACGATTGACATCATCGACATCATCATCCTCATTATAATTTTCGTCATCCCAGAGAAAAGATAGAAAGAGAGAGACCATCAATGTCAAAAGACACTTTAGAATAGAATAATAAATATATAAGCTCTGTTCCAAACCCTAGTTAGCTGCCTCACTGTCTACTATCTACAGGCTACATATTCAATTGGCTAAACCTAATTCAGTTGGAAATGGGTTTTCTTAACACTAAACTCTTTTCAAATACCTTGTGTAAAAACCTGACCGACTGAATTAAGTAACTCAATTGAATCTCTTAGTTACTAGCTAGCTAACAGAGCACTTTGGCATGCATAATGTATTTTTTCTGACATTACAGGCAGAACCCTCCATGTCCTTATTTGTTCAAAATCTTGCTTCACATAACAGTTAACAGTTAGTCTTAAAAAACCCTCTGTGATTGTATTGTCACCAGGACCAGAAGTGGGAATCACTCCATGATTAATTAATTTTTATCATGCTAAAAGGTCAAACCAGTTTAGGAACTGTGTAACTTGTATCTGAAAGAACTGAGACTTGAAAATAGTTTATTTGTGTCATTCTGCAATAAGACCTGGAATTAATAAAGCTGCACATAGAAGGGTAAGAGATTAATATATATCATTATACAAAGTATAAAGTTATTTGGTAGCTCGTAACACTTCCTGAATATTGCAAACATTTATGCAATTATTATTTATTATTTTCCATATGTTGCATCATTCTGTTGTAGAGAAGGTCTTCCACTAAAGTAGCCTAAATAATGCAACCACATATCAGAAAACTGTATTTATGTATAAAAAGGTATGTATTGTTCTCACATGTGTGGGTGGGTTAATGCTAGCCTATGATGACTCTTGACAGATATATTCTTAAACATGAGGCACAGTAAATATCATTGTGTAGCTCAAAGCCTACTGAAAATAATTATCCACTAACCAGTGCGTTCCATTCTGTGACAGTTGCGCTAAAAAAGAAAGATCTGAAAGTTGTGGTTGGTCACTTTGTGTGTAAATGAACGTTTTGACCAACTTTTTCCACACTTGATGTCATTTCTAGTGAGAAATCAGTATTGTAGTAATTAAATATTCACTTAGTTATCACCAAAACTCTCTCTATTTTGTTGAAGATCACTAAAATATTATGCTTTCTCATAAGTCTGTCTAAAAATCCATTTTGGAAGGTACCTTTGTGTGCAAATGCTGCCTGCAGAGTCATTGCCTGATAGGGCAACAAGTTAGCTACTACCTAAGTTTTCAGATGCAACTCAAGTCTTGCAGTCTTTATTAACGAGCTGATGAGTTGTAAGGCTGCATATCTAGGCTGCCACATCATAAAGTCTCAATTGGAAGGATCCTTAGTAGGCAGTCATCATTTCATGTCCTTCATTCGGTCTGTTTTGAAGGATGCATCAGGTGTATCCTTTGCACACAATACAATTCGTGAAAAATTAATCTGCTGAAATGAATCGACACTGGGCTTTTTCAATTTTATTATGTTATGCAAGACAAAAAAACTATTTTTGAGGTCAAGTATTATGTTTTCTTTTGTTTAGTTGTAAATGAATCACATAATGATAAATTGTGCATAATATAAACCACTAGGAGACCACAAATGGTTGTTATTACCTGTACTGCATTAATGTAAAGTCAGTTAATATAAACATTTTCAATATAAAGTATTCTTCAAATTTGAATTTTAATAGTATTTTCGTGTTGTGACTGCGGGGACAGCGCCCATGCTCACCGCACAAAACCTGTATTAAAATTATAATTTGCAAAATACTTCATATTAAAAATCTTTATATTAACTGTCTTCATATTAATGCAGTACAGGTAATGACAACCGCCTGTGCCTGTGGTCTCCCAGTGGTTTATATTATGCACAATTTAGCATTATGTGATTCATTTACAACAAAACAAAAGAAAACAATGCATTCATCTCCAAAACCATTTTTTGTCTTACATTGCATAATGTACTTGGACTAGCTCAGTGCCAATTAATTTTCAGCTAATTATTTTTCGTGAGTTGGAATGTGTGCAAAAGATTGTAGGGGATTGAAGGACGCAAAGGATACACCTGATGCATCCTTCAAGACAGGCAAATAAGGACGAGAAATGAAGACTGCCTTCCAAGGATCCTTCAAACTGAAACATCCTTTGATGGAGCTTGATGACGTGGCAGTCGAGATATGCAGCTTTACTAGAACACAGTCTTCCAACTGAGAAGTACCCGATGGGACAGGTTTGAGAAGCACTGCGATAGAGCAGGGGTGTATAATCCTGTTCCTGGAGGGCCACTTTCCTGCAGAGTTTACCTCCAACCTGCTCAAACACATGACAGTTCTTAGTAAAGCTGCGATCAGACCATGCCGTAATTAATGTAATTCCGAGATGACAACAGAACAACAGAACTAGCACCTAAATGAATCTGGCGGCGGTCAGGTGGTACAGCAAAACTCTGGGTGCATCTCAATCAGCTTCCTAGCTCCCAAGCTTGGTAATCAATATATCGTGTACACCAGGGCTGCGTTCAGCCCCGACAAAAACGGTGCAAAACGTTTTTTAAACGGAAACGGTGGTGCGTTGAACACCCTGTTCTGATGACGCAAGAGTTGCAACTATGGCAGCTGAGAAGGCCATTCTTTGTGGGTTTTTTTGAAGAATTTTCGGAGCCTGATGAAATTGATATAAATACGTGTTTAATACTGCAAAATACGCTCGATGGTACAGTCACTGCCCTTGCCCTCCAGAATAAAAGAGAACATCCCAATCAAATGAAATGCTGATTGGGCTGACATGTTTGACACACCCACCAAACAAGAGAAAACGCATCTCAAACCCCGTTGCACACCATTGCGCACCGTTTCCAGGAAACATGTCGTTCAAACCGGAAACCGTAGCAAAACGGTGCACACCGGTTTGAGCTTGAACTTGCCCCAGGGGTGCCCAATCCTGTTCCTACAGATCTACCTATCTGCAGAGTTCAGTTCCAACCCTGATCTAACTCACCTGTCTGTAATTATCAAGTGCTCCTGAATATCTTAATTGGCTGGTTAAGCTGTGTTTGATCATGGTTGGAGCTGAACTTTGCAGGAAGGTAGATCTCCAGGAACAGGATTGGACACCCCTGGTGCACACAAATCCAGGCACTGGTATGGACCCTGACTCAGTACACCAGGGGTCTCCAACCCTGCTCCTGGAGAGCTACCGACCTGTAGATTTCAGCTCCAACCCCAATAAAACACACCTGAACCAGCTAATCGAGGTGTTTAGGGTTACTTGATAATTATAGGTAGGTGTGTTGGAGCAGAGTTGGAACAGAAGTTTGCAGGACTGTAGCTCTCCAGGAGCAGCGTTAGAGATCCCTGCACTACACACTGGCTACGTTTACATGCAACCAAATAATCCATTTGTAATCAGACTGACGGCTCAATCGGACTGAAAAACCTTCATGTAAACGCCTTAATCGATCTGATTGAGCTCGATCGGAATGAAATTTCAATCGGATTGAAGGGGGTGGTTTATTCCTTTTCTAATACGATTGAGAGTGCATGTAAACACTCGATCGGATTGAACCCCGAAACTGAAAGGACTGCGCATGTGCAATGATGCAGAAATAGCGTAATGAGCATGTCCTGTCATTATAAAACTCTCCTTTCACTCGGCAACTGTGAAGTGGAGCAGGACAACCTCCCACCAGGATTCTCATCCACAGGCAACCCGTTTTGGACACGGGGAGGGGTATTTTTACTGTGTGATAAATATGAGCAGCACGGCACAGCGTAATTTATCCATAACTTAATAAATATGAATTCTGCTGTTAAAAAGAAATAAATAAACCGTGTAGGGGAGTGGTTATTATGTGCAAACAGTGAGAAACTCTATATTTGTGCAGTGTGCGCATGTAAAAAAAAAAATCAATTCCGATTTGAAGCTTGTGACATATAAATGCGCACATCAACCCGATCACTTTATTTA
>NW_015644118.1:661952-672355 GCF_001515625.1 Sinocyclocheilus rhinocerous
GTGAAGTGGAGCAGGACAACCTCCCACCAGGATTCTCATCCACAGGCAACCCGTTTTGGGCACGGGGAGGGGTATTTTTACTGTGTGATAAATATGAGCAGCACGGCACAGCGTAATTTATCCATAAATTAATAAATATGAATTCTGCTGTTAAAAAGAAATAAATAAACCGTGTAGGGGAGTGGTTATTATGTGCAAACAGTGAGAAACTCTATATTTGTGCAGTGTGTGCATGTAAAAAAAAAAACTATTCCGATTTGAAGCTTGTGACATATAAACACGCACATCAACCCGATCACTTTCTTTAGTGTTCATGTAAACACTACATTCAGATTCATCAATCGGAATGAATTCAGTCCGATTGATCCAAAAATTGTGCATGTAAACGTAGCCAATGACAGTGATTACTCAATTGAAAACGTCAATGTACAATGTTGTCGAACAACAGACAAGACCTATATCTTTATGATTTTATTTTTATGCTCTTTAAACATGTTCTGTTACATATCCTTACAACCTTTCTTACAACCTATTAATAATAATTGTTAACTAGAGGTGTTCTGCCTGTCTAGCTATATGTGTTTATGCTGACATCTAATAATAAAAAAAGGTTGTCTTTTCAAATCTTCTATCACGTGTCATTACATTTTTTGAATTGGCTTGTGCGTTTTATGCTTCACTCTTCAGAAATGTGACGTAATTTCCGGTATGTGAGCATAATGTGACATAGTGGTTTTTACAGTGCATTGAGAGAATATTGTGCGAATATTCCAGTGCACTGGAAGGATTTTGTGATTGAGATAGCCCTTAAAATAGCCGACTCCCTGATCAGTGCCCTGACTACCGAACTATGGAGCTGATTGAGACGCCATGTCAGAATGTGGCTTTTCTGGACCAGGACTTGACAGCCTAAAATAGAAGTTAGCATTATCATGTTGCAGATAACAATGCAATTTATTAAAACTCAACGCAACTGCATTGTTTTTCATACTAAAGTAAATGTATATGTCCATAATATTAAATACTGAAATATATGAAATTCACCATTAAATGCTCAGGCACAAAATGTATGCAAGTAAACCTGCATTTAATGTAGTCTTGGCTGATCTCACATAGTTTGGTTAATAGTTTTTAAGGACACTGGGTGTCACTCAACCAGTCTAGCATTTGAATGGACAGACAGCCTTTGAACTCAACAAAAGATACCAGAAATTGTGTATTTCAGTGCCTATAGAACTGCTATGAATCCCAAATCCAAGCAGCTGCACATGCAAGTTTAACTCTTCTGCATTCTTGCGCAAAACTATATTCCCTAAAAGAAATAGAGAAAGACTAAACAACCTTGTATGGAGAGGACTCTCACGTCAGCCAGGGGCAAAGACCCATCTACAGGAACTCACCTCTACGTCCACCTGCGCTACAGCACCTGTCAGTCCCTAAACAAAAGAGCTCAGGGGAAAGAGACAGCAGTGAGCATGTGTCTAATTACTGTAGTATGGTGACTGGTGTGTGTGTGCGTATCTTGAAGAGCTGAAACAGATGATGAACAGAACACGGCTTATCCTGTGCAGCTTAGAGGAGGCGGTTTATTTACCAGAGAAAAAATATATATTTGTGCACAGAGGAAAGTAAATAACAAATGATAATGAAAGGGAGATAAAACACAAGGAAGGAAACACTGAGACCGTAAGGAGCTTGGGATTCAGAAAAAAAAACTGATTCAAAGAAAATGCTGTCTTCCAGAGGGAAAAAAATGGATGTGGGTTATAATTGGCACTTACAGGAATTTGCTTTCTTGTTTATTTGACTATGTTTAGCAGTTGGATCACATAAAAATGGATCTTCACTGCTTGTTCAAAATAATTTAATTAAAATTTGCTAATTCTGTGAAAAGTTTGGTCACAATTGACATAATTTCATTAAACACAATCAATTTACAGGTTCACCCAAAATAAATATTCTGTCATCACTCTACTGTCATTCCAAATTTTCATTGTGCTCACCAAAAAACTTCTATTTATTCATTTATTTATTTTTTAAATAATGCTCTAGTCATTCTGTTCATTACCAGTAGAATAAATGTGGATTGAAGCATTCAAGCTTCAAAGGTTGTGGAATGTGCCACTTCATGAGGTAATAGTGTGGCTAAACCCCGCCTCCGCAGAAGATCAACGCCTGCTTCGACATCACTGCCTGTTTAGCTCCGCACACTGATTTGTGCATATAGTGTAAATAACAAGAGAGGCAAACGCAGGTCCTTTGTTCGCTATATTTTTTACTGCAGATTCATTTACAAACGAGGCACAATTCAACGCAGGATTTTCAGAAAGATTGAGAACTAAAAGACAATGCTGTGTCGACTATATTGGATCCGACACTAATGTCGCACCACACAAGTGTAACTGTTTTTCTTATGTGGTCATTATTGCTTTGTCTGTTATTACAGATCGTTTGATATGTACTGAGTATTTATGCTTCCATCTGTGAAGACTGTAGACTGTCAAACATACACAACATGTACACAAACATCTACAATCCGCCATGCCTATTCAAACAAATCATTCAGATGAGGGGGGTCAAAACAAGACAGAAAATAGCCTATTACTTCTAAATTATGATGTGTTTTTTATGTAAAAATCTTGGTAACATTATAAGTGGACCTCAGAGAACAGTACAAAATAATAAAAGTTCATTTCATGACCCCTTTAACAAAACATAATCCTGCCATTAATTAAGCACGCTACTAAATTAAAACATTTCTTAATGTATGCTGAAAAAACCACATGCTATTGTTTGACAAAAACATTTTTAAATGTATTTCTTTTTAATTTACTGATGTAATGAAGTACAGTAGTAATATTTTATTAGTATGTTAAAGTAGAAATATAATTCTTCATCAAAGAAATGTATGGCCTACATTAAGTGGTGGCACAGGTGACTTGAATTGAAATCTCAGTCCTTCACATTTTTATTGCATCTACAAGGCATAAACAATCAAATTCATTTTAATAGGACCAAGTTCAACCAAGTACATGTGACAAGACTACAAATCCGGTCAAAAATAAATAAATCAACAAAATGCTTAATTGTGTGTTAAAAAAACCCACCTGAATTTAATTAAGTTCACTGAATATTTATTGAGTGCAAGCTCACAAGGAAAACTCAGCACAAGTCTGAATGCAGACCGGCATTGTGTGTGACTGAAGAGCCATTGGAATGAAGGCCACTGTGTTGGAAGATAAGAATAGCTGCTGAAACCTTCACAGTGTGCTACAGCTGCTGTTTCACTGAGCAGTGGTGAAGTCTGCACGAGTGTTCTAGTTGGCCTTAAATGCACTGACAGAATATCTTTAAGAGCTTGAATGTCTGCATATCCATACTGCCAATATAGTTTAGCACTCATTAAAATGAGCAGACACATTCTTGAGACAGAGATCCATTTTCACACCACTGAAACACACCTCTGACACATGAGATTAATCTCAAAATAATGACATTGATTTAAGCTTGAAAGCTTCTGATAACAACCACATATACATGGTAAGACTCTTCATTAAGCCTTTTTGCTTCAGTTTTGCTGTTTTTACATCAAATCAAGAATGTCACATCTCTTAGTATGGTTTAATTGGGTAGTTGAATTTATCACATTTTCATTTCAACAGATTTTTGATAGTTATAAGAATAATAGCCTTATAAAATATGGCATCGGTTCTTACAAAAGCTAGCAAAACTCACTCTTATAGAAGCAACTTCAATGCCAGAGACAGGAAAAGTTATGAAACAGTTGACTTTTAATATCAAACCGAACGTATAGGTAAAGCTGTATCCTTTCCTGGAAAGCTACCTGACAGACAAATCCAGTCTTAGTCACAAATGTTTTAGTGCCCTTCAACACAGGACTTAAAAGCTTTCAGCCAGAAGGAGCCTAACTTCTTGCAATGATACACTTTACTGCTTTTGAGGTTCAAATCAAATATATCACTTCAATGATGAAAATGTTTCTGGAGTTCTGGAGAAGGGGCCAAAGAAATATCCACACATATAAAGGATGTGTTTGGCAAGCAGGCATATTTACACTGTCTAGCTGTAGAACTGACAGTATAAGTAGAACTGAATAATGAAAAACTGAACCAGTAAAAAATATATATTTAAAAAAATTACATAAATAATTACAAATAATAAGTTTAACTATTGACTTATAGCATATTTTCAATAATTTAAATTAAACAACTGGAACAAATCAAGTTTCTCCTGATGTGCTACACTTTCAAAAAGAGATCTCAATAATTTAACAAACTGTGCTCAGATTTATCAGAAAGTCTGCCATCAAAAGTAAACATTTCATTATAACCTCAACATTTTATCAAATTCTTCCAGGACCAAATTATCTGAGCTATGCTAGCCACATTAATTATAGAGCTCTGTACTCCCACTATGTCAACAATGTCTCACTTGTGTCTATTTTGAATAACATATTTTCAATAATTTAAATTAAACAACTAGAACAAATCAAGTTTCTCCTGATGTGCTACACTTTCAAAAAGAGATCTCAATAATTTAACAAACTGTGCTCAGATTTATCAGAAAGTCTGCCATCAAAAGTAAACATTTCATTATAACCTCAACATTTTATCAAATTCTTCCAGGACCAAATTATCTGAGCTATGCTAGCCACATTAATTATAGAGCTCTGTACTCCCACTATGTCAACAATGTCTCACTTGTGTCTATTTTGATTTCCTAAAGAGCTTTAGGAGAATCATCTGACAAATATATATATATTTTTCCCTGAGCTATAAAAGAGCAACCTCTGAGAAACAACATCCTCTGCTTTGTTTCTCTCTATCAGTGTAACAGAAACTATAATGGGCCTTCATGGTTATCTACTTTCTCATTCACTTAACACAATTGAGGGATAACATTATAATCACACTATCTACAGGTCATACTATTCATATTTTCATACTTAATTAGCTGGGAAAAGACAATCCTAAACCAAGACGGGGGAAATAAACCATGAATCTAAGAAAATTGTTTGAGTAAAAAATTCTGCCCTGTCCCCTGCTGTTAGTCTACCATGTAAATTACACTCATTTGCACTATATGTATTTTAATTATCACCACCATGAATAGAATGAGCCCAAGCTGCTTTGAACAACAAGCATCAACTTAGTTGTGGACACAAAGCAAGACTAAACACATAATGATCAACCCTTACTCCTCTTCAAAAAGCATGATGAAACAGCTGAGAGCAGGTGGGAAATATGGTGAGGGCTCAAAGTGCCCGTGGAAATTGTTTAATATGGAACATGAAGTCATGGGTATTTATTAGCATGGTGCCTGGATCAAAGACAAGGGCCTGAAAGTGATGAGATTTACTGTTATGCAGACCGTCAGATTCAATATTCATACAGAATCAAGCTGCCGCTTTCAGTGTCAACCTGTAAGGGCTTCAAAGAAAACAAACCAAAGCACTTAGAACAACCTATCCAGACAGATTCTGATCATTTTAAAATGATGCATCATAGTTTAAAGTAATAACATTGCTTTAACGTCTTCGACTTATGCCATGAATCACTTGTTTTTAAGCTAAAAACTCTACAACTTTTAAAAATGTGCCTCACAACTCTTGCAAAGACTGAACGCAAGAACATGTCCTACATGAAATGAATAAGATAAACAAATGTGTTGCAAATGCTACTGTCTAACTCAAAAATAGGTCTCTTGTGCAAGTCAATTTATCTTATTCATCTCTGCGAGTCATTATCAAACAATTGCCATGCTAAAGGTGGCAAGAAGTATCACATTCAGTGAAATGATAAAGGACCCTATTACTGGGGTGAAATTCAATTACAGCAAGTATAGGATAGTCTGGCTATCTCATTTAGAAACCTGGAAAAACAATACTTGATTACAAGGTGTGTTTGAATTCTGGAGAGCCCTGACGAGTCACCTATAATGGTATGCTAAATGGCCTGTGTCACTGTGACGGCTTTGCCCATTTTGAAAATGAGACTCCATACGTCACGATGAGTTTCTATAAATGCTGGTGCTGAAGACCTGAGGAGCATTTGAATTAAACAGCTCTGCATTTAATCAAGGCATATGTAACTTCCTCTGAGGACAGAGCGGAGACTTTCACATCAGAACAGAACAGATGGAGAGAACGAGCTCAAAACTAATCAGGGGCTAATTATGCTGAAAAGATGCTTTAATCGATGACTTGCCCGACTCTGAATTACAGCCTTGCTCATGCATTGGTGCACCTTTAATGCTCTCCGTTAAAAACCAGCTGTAATTGAATAGGAAAAGGCCTATTTTACCACTCAAGTACTCAGACATTTCTAGTGCAGCCACCACATTACAATAAAAGACTTGTTAATGTGAAAAGAAGGCCGCTGAGTGATGGGTACAGTACAGTCCTCTAAATCAAATATATTCTCTCTCATCTTTTATCACATTTAAAATATCTTCTTTAGAGCACCAACTGCAAGATACCTTTGAAAGACCAGTGAGGTTTTTTTTTTTTTGGCTGATTTTTGTCATAATTAACAACAGATGCCCCTGTGGGATATTAATTAATTCTAGCAACGTGTCTTAACAACATTTCTGAGGTTGTGCGAAAGTTGTTGTCAACAAGGTCATTCCTTCACAGTCACATGAAGAAGTCAAATTCTGAGGGTACAAATGGATGATGCATGAAAACAAAAAAACGTAATTAAAACTGTAGAGGAATACAACAATGAACTTGAATTTCAACCCTCGTCTCCATGACAACAAACATAAAATCCACGGCATATACTTGAATAAATGAGCAATTCACATTGCTTCATACTCTGTGCACTAAGGAATCTGGATCTAAGCACAAGCGTGGTGTATTCACTCAGACCTGATTCACATGTGCACAACAAATAGGATAAATGGGCTGGGACTTCAGTAAACATTCTGAAGCCTCTTTAACTCTGCACTTCAGGCCGACAAGTTCCAGGCACAGGCGGTGAGGAGATCTGGAAACTTCACAGGCAGCTTTCATGGAAAAGAGACAAACCCAGACATCGAATCAGCCTGATGCGGAACTGCTGGCACCCTGAGCTGTCTTTGTAGGTAACATTTTATTCAGTTTTCAACTTTTCTTATAAAACTAAAATCACTTTGAAATTGCTAGTAAATCATCATAAAGAAGCAGTAAGTTACACATTGAATTAAGTGTCAAATTTTAAAGTAGAAAGACTGAAATGGTATTTTGTAGAATTAATATGTGTATGTGTTAATATATGTATGTAGAATCACCCCTTTAAAATAATCACATTTTGAGAGGCTACCAAGAGGCCTACAGCAACTCTGAAGCAGTTGCAGGAATTTATGACAAAGAGTGGTCATTGTGTACATGTGACAACAATATCACACATTTTCCACAAATGTGGCTTGTATGGGAGGATTGCAAGAAAAAAATCCACTCCTCAATAAAGGCCACATGCAGTCACGATTGAGCTTTGCCAAAAACGCACCTTGAAGATTCTGAGGCAGATGAGAATAAAATTGAATTATTTGGCCTCAACGCCAAATGATATGTCTGGAGGAAATCCAATAAACATATCCCAACAGACTAAAGGCTGTAATTAAAGCAAAAGGTGGTTCAACAAAATACTGACACAAGGGGATGATCCTTTTTCCAACTAAGTCATTCTGTTTTTTTTTCTGACATGTTGGTGTTATATCTTTCACTGTTGGATGTTATAAGTTGCACTGAGCAAATACAGCTGGGATAAAACAAAAACTGTGTCCGTCTTCATTTCAGGTTGCACAACAACAAAATGTGATTATTTTAAAGGGGGGTGATTCTTTTCTATTTCTATATATATATTATATTTTTTGTCAACTTGTTTTATGTCAATTACCACAGGTTTTGTATTTCTTTTTGGAACTGACTGATTGTAGGACTCATTCATCGAGTTTATGCACCTATGTTTTTGAGTGAAAAAAAGCATTAGCTCAGATCCTTGAGGCCTACGATCAATCAGTTCCAAAAAGAAATACAAAACCTCTGTCAACTAAAAGAAAACAAGTTGACAAAAAGATCAAATCCAAAATTTGATGATAACATAGCAAAAAAGTGTTTTTGTGTGTGTGTGTGTGTTCTGTTCATTTCGACCTGGAGAGGATTCTCCCCCCGAAAATGCTATGTTATCGCATTGGGCTAAAACTTACTGACTTTGTTCACACAGTATTTAAAAATGACCAGCCTTTAAAAAATTGCTTATAAATCTCTCATTATGTTATATTTTCATCAAATCTTGTGTGCGTGTGTTTGTGTATATACTGTACAGGCGCATCTCAATAAATTAGAATGTCGTGGAAAAGTTCATTTATTTCAGTAATTCAACTCAAATTGTGAAACTCGTGTATTAAATAAATTCAATGCACACAGACTGAAGTAGTTTAAGTCTTTGGTTCTTTTAATTGTGATGATTTTGGCTCACATTTAACAAAAACCCACCAACAAATTAGAATATGGTGACATGACAATCAGCTAATCAACTCAAAACACCCGCAAAGGTTTCCTGAGCCTTCAAAATGGTATCTCAGTTTGGTTCACTAGGCTACACAATCATAGGGAAGACTGCCACGAGTTTCACAATTTGAGTTGAATTACTGAAATAAATGAACTTTTCCACGACATTCTAATTTATTGAGATGCACCTGTATATGTATATATATATATATATATATAAAATAACAATATCATATTGTTATTAATGAAAATCATTATATAACGTGTTACCTGTTACCAAAGAAATCATCGCTGGATCTGTAAAGGCTAAAAAACACTGGTTTACAACCATATGTATTGTCCAAATTAAAAAGTGAATTGAATTGCCATTCAAGTGCACTGCAATGAAGATTGCATCTTTATTCCAGTAACTGTTTAAGTAATAAATAATGCAGTGATAACTGAATGGGGAAAGCCATTTGTTAGTCCTGTTACAGTTAATGACTGCTGTGGCAGTTCTGTAGTTTTTCAAGCAGCACTACATAATGCACCTGGATATCGACAGCACCGCCTGGGGTGCTGACTCTAAAAATGGGGATGTCTGTATCTACTTTGCAACACAGAACCTGTATTGACTAACGCCTTGTTCCCTGACCAAGAATCAATGTGCATTGAGAGGCCCTTGCTCGTGTTATCTAGAAATGAACATTGACTGAACTGTGGTCAGTGACAGGTGTGGCTCTTATTCTTTTAAAGTGCACTTAAAGGGTTAGGTTTACAATTATTCACTTAGTATTTTTGAACAGTTAATGAACAGTTTCTTACTGGAGCAACTAGTTATAGTATCTTTATACAACATGTTTAATTCAATTGATTTTATACAATGTTAAGATAAATGGCCTTAGTTGCAAAGAATATGCGCTTTATGTCGTCAATATTTGATATGATGCATTACTGGTAACATTTATATATATACACAGCCCAGCAGATGTAGCTACTAGTGACCAAAAAGGTACAGCGACTGGCGCCAGTTTATGGTAGTGTGAACTGTGTGAAACTGGTTTCACGTCTAATGATCTAGAATAAAATTAAATGAATACTTTATGGACATATACAAATTTATTTAGGCTACTCCTAATAACCGCTTTATCTGACGCCATTTTTATTTATCGTTCGAAAAGGATATCATAGGCAATGTTAAGTACATCCACACTGTCTTTAGAATTCTAAGTAGACGGGATGTTTCGTAAACATTCAATTCAAACTTCATTTTATACATTCCTACCTCTATAAACCGCATTTTCAGCTTTCGAGCGCTGTCAGCGCTCCTGCACTACTATGGGATTACATCTCTGCCGCAATTCTGCGCGCGAAAGATCATATTTTGAGCGCGCAAAAGTGCATTTTGCACGCGCGCGAACTGAGTTTTGTGGAGAAAATGTTTGTCTCGCAAAGAAGAAAGTATTTCGAGCGCACGAAAATCAATTACAAAATTACCCCTACTTAATAAGAATAACATTCTGAAGTGTAATAAAATACTTGAAGACTGATTTGTATATATATATTTATAGACAGATAAGTTGAGAGTGACTCTTGAAGGACCAGCACCACATCTTCTTGTACCACTGTTTGAAGAATTTATCTTCCAGAATCTGGCAGTAAGTTTTGGGAGTTCATTTTTAGTCCATCTCGAGATTATATCTGTAGAAGAAAACCTGCTTAATAATTATGCACACCTGAATATAAGGCGTTTTTCACTTCCAGCCTTCATGAACAATAATATATAGATTATAAGTGATTAAATACAAGATTAATAGTGGTTATTAAGATTGATGTTGTTTGGAATTGGTAAAATGTGCTTGGAAAAAAATATAATCAGAATATGAACTTGCATAATAATTATGCATGCAAT
>NW_015644118.1:673075-676189 GCF_001515625.1 Sinocyclocheilus rhinocerous
AGGTCTGCACACATCCAAAAACTTATTTTAAATGCAAAATTGATTTTCGTGCGCTCGAAATACTTTTTTCATTGCGAAACGAACGTTTTCTCCACAAAACTCAGATAGCGCGCGTGAAAAATACACTTTTGTGCGCTCAAAATATGATCTTTCGCGCGCAGAATTGTGGCAGAGATCTAAGCCTATACACTACAACCTACCTGATCTACGGTGACCACGAAATATGCAACGCTACCGGTGTAGTTCGATTCCGGGACTAGTCTGAGTCGGTTCTTTTTAGTGAATCAACAACATACAACGCTAGCAGTCCGATTCTCGAACAAAATTACTCGTGTGAGCCGGTTCTTTTTAGTGAACCGAATCTCACGAGTCCCTTTTAAGAATGATTGAATGAATGACCGTACTGATTCGATTCTTCAACTGGTTCTTCGCTTATGAATCATCTTTTACCAAACGACAAGTTATTCCTTTCGAATTGAGATAGCTATTAACTGTGATACGTTGTAGCTAAGGATCTTGACACTTAAATCAGCGTGGTTATTGGTAGCAACATATGACAATGAGCAGTTAAAGATACCTACACATTATAAGTTTTTGTGTCGTTTTATGAAAAAAAATTTTTTAATTAACCAAATTATTTTTGTTCATTTAGTGTTGTTATTTAATAGCTAGGATCAGTGTGCCGTCTCTGTGAAAAGTAATTTTAAAAGTCACTACACACTTAGGCTATTAGACATAGCCAAAGTAAATATATTCCTAATAAGCTCTTTTCATGCTCATAAATCATAATTTCATCCCAGCGAAGTCTTTGAGGGCCGTATGCAATAATTTCAATTTCACTTTGATTTGATGAATGACTCAACATGGTAAATCACGTCGATTTACTGCAAATAGCCTAACTCTAATGACAAAAAAAATGAATCAAAAATAAATTGATCAGCACATTGAAAGAAGTTCAATCACAATCTAATGTAACCAAAATGTCTGTAAGCACTGCAATTATGCATTTTGAGTGGATAGCAATGTTAAAAATAGACATCAATGAAATTCCTCTGTGCAATAGTGAAGATGAATAATAACATAAGCTTACCAGCATCAGATACACGGAGCGCAGCTACAAGTGCTTTGAGCTCCATCACCGCAATAGCGCGCAGTTTCCTTCACTATTCCTCACATTCACCTGCGAGTGGATGCCGTTTTTCCATTTCTGTCGTGCCCCCGTATTCTGAAAATATATTTCTGTTAAGCGCGCAAATAGGCTACATCTGTCTTTCTCTCGCGCGCGCTCTCTGATACAGCATTATTGGTTAATGTACGGGAGAGATTGCGGGTACTGAACACAAATACCCAGTTTCAAACTGAGTAGCCTACGACAGGTTAGATCACCAGAGGGGGGGGCCGAGAGTCACTGTCTCGGTAATTAGGAAACATAAATTATTAAATGTGTCACATTATGGTTATAACACAATGACTGTATAGGGTCCGCAGCTCGGTTTATAGGGCTATTATTGAAAGGACTGTTTAATCTGGAAATAATAGTTTTGGGTAAGTGGCGCGTGAAATTTCATGCATACATTATTAGACTAAATGCATGGCTTGTTTAATGGTTTTATTGGAGAAAGAAATTCCAAACTAATTGGCTGTTTTTTCTTATGTCAATTCAAATGATCAGTAGGCTCTTTAATGAGCTTCATTCATACTGAGGAATATTTTCTTAGTTTTTCTAAATTTTGCCAATAGTTCCATATTTATCTGTTCCAAATATCTGTTATTTATGTAAGTTCAGGTTTTCAGCATAAAAGATGCTGTGTATATCCATCTGTAATATAAATGGTTATTCATTTTAATTAATATTTTCTGATCAAACGCTTTTTCCTCCATATTTAATTTATGTCTTCTTTATGCCATAACAGTTCATTTTAAAGGCTTGCCTAATAGCGCTCTGAGGTTGTTCTGTGTGGCCCAACCTTCCCCCTTTTGTTGAAATATATGCTGAAAATTAGCCTCTAATTATGCTTTCTTATAGCTTTTAATTGGAAAATCTTTCTTGCCATTTTTTTAAAACATATGTGTCTGGTCCTTAGTCATTATGTTTTTAATAAGTGGTGCATTGAGTGGTTTATTTTAAAGGTGGTTCACCAAAAAATGAAAATGTGTTAATAATTAACTCACCCTCAGGCCATCCAAGATGTAGATGAGTTTGTTTCTTCACCAGAACAAATTGGAGAAATGTATTACATTACATCACTTGCTCAACAATGGATCCTCTGCAGTGAATGGGTGCCGTCAGAATGAGAGTCCAAACAACTGATAAAAACATCACAATAATCCAAGTAATACACACAACTCCATCAACTAACATCTTGTGAAGTGAAAAGCTGCATGTTTGTAAACAACTCCATCATTACAATATTTTTAAATTCAAATGGTTGCTTCTGGCTGAAATACCGGTCCTCAATCCATAATATTGATTTCTCTAGTGAAAAAAGTTGTCTCGTCAATCAAAAGAGAAATATGCATTGATAAAGTATTGTTTTTAAGTGAAAACAGTCCGAAACAGTAATGTCCGTGGATTTTTGATTCACTGGAGGAAGCAATAGCCTATTACAGATTATGGATTGGTATTCTGGCAAGAAGTTTAAAGTTAAAATGCTTTAATTATGGATTTGGCCTCTTACAAACATGCAGCTTTTCACTTCACAAGCCACTAATTGATGGACTGGAGTCATGGATTATTTGTGGATTACTGTGATCTTTCAGCTGTTTTGATTCTCATTTTGATGGCACCCATTCACTGTAGAGGCTGCATTAGTGAACAAGTGATGTAATGCTAAATTCCTCCAAATCTGTTCCAAAGAAGAAGCAAACTTATCTACAATTGGAATGGCCTGTATGTGAGTACATTTTCAGCAGATTTTCATATTCGGATGAACTATTCCTTTAATGATTTATTGGAGAAACAAAATCACAAATAAATTGTCATGGTTACTAGGCTTTCTGTCTATCCTTTGATTCAAGAATTCACCTCAGTCTGCTCTAGGCAGTCCTGAAGCAAGAGATACAGATGTGCCTTCTTTAAAAAAAAAAAAAAAAAAAAAAAAACCCCCCCTCTTT
>NW_015644118.1:676230-680749 GCF_001515625.1 Sinocyclocheilus rhinocerous
AAAAAAAAAAAAAAAACACCTCTCTTCACTCCAGGCAAGATCACACAACTGTGCTCCTCACTCTGCTTCCACTCCACACAGCTCACATCCTCTAGTCTGGAAACACCACAAACACTGACAGGTGGAATGACAGTAAGCTATTCTTGCCTAACTGTTGAATACATTCCACAATACACAATGAATAAACGGCAACAAGAACAACGATAAAAAGTATTTATTATTATACACGGAAAATGTAATAATAATTGCTCACACCAGAGCTAGTATTGACCTTGTTTTGAACTCTGCGGGTGAACTAAAAGGGCTTTCTTGTCCCATGACTCAAAGTATCATGATATTTGATGCAATACCATTAGTGAACACTAGATGTCAAACACGGCCAAGGAAAAACCCACACGTTCTTTACGGAAGTATCGCGAGTTTCTCTCAGACGTGAACTTCCTGGAACAGTTGGTTGGGTAATGGCGGACCGTCAAATCTAGCCAACCGCCGTCCTAACTCATCATTAAAGCCGGGAAACATACACCGAAAGGCGGGTAGCGGGTACAATAAACTTTTAGGTAGGTACTAACCAATTACATTCTGACCTGAACGCTTAACGAAAAACAACCGGGTCACAGAAATGCAAAAAAAAGTTTGTTAGCGACCTTTAATGGTTTAGCCGGTTAGCAGCAGCTGTTAGCAATAACTTTCGCCAGAGGATTTAAACACATAGTCCACAAATTTCGTTTAAATATTGTGAAACTGTCTAAGGTAACTTACGTAATTATTGGTTCAAGCTAGACGTCTAGTCTGTTGTTTGTTTGGTTGGTTTAGTTCGCTGTTGGATTTCTCCTCAGGAAGGTAACGTTAACGTTAGTTTATGTGAAGTTGCATTTGTGTGATTGACACTTATTTTGCGTCAGCTGTGTTTCTTTTTATGCGTGTGTTATATGAATGTCTTCTTGAGTGTCTTATGTTTTTTTGTTTGCTAGAGTATTGTAGTTCTGATTCTGCATTAATACATGTGTATCTAATGCTTATGTTGCTCTTTAACTGTAAATTGTGTTTTTTATGTTTTAATTTCCTTTATATTAAGTAATGTTTTATGCCTATTTGCTTAACTCTTGCAAAGTAGAGTGTATATATTAACGCGGTCAGACTCTTTTAGAGTCCTTTAGAAGCCTCCTCTGGAGATTTTATCTTGAATATGAATGCTATGTCTGCTGATGTGCCATATTTCCTTTTACTTGTAATTCAGAGTGATGCTTATGAGTAGTTGTTGGAGGGCTAATCAGTTGCTGTATTCCAGTATCTAATATTAGCACTGGATTTAAGATGAGTGCTGTGTCAGGTTGATTTGCATAATGAAGTATTAATCTACTAGTTTATAAATCAAGATTTTGAGTTTTCACTGTTAAATCACCTTTTTCACTGGGTCTCGGTGCAGGTAGAGGTGACAGAATCGCCGACTGTCCGATGTGTCCAGCAGTCAGGAAGACAAGGTGGACTGATGTCTCTGAATAAAGCTGCTGGAAAGTGAGTTCTGGTACATTATATGTTATGCATGAAGGCGTAACATGTCCATCTTGCTTGTTGTTAGTCATGTTAATTAGTATTGTTTTAATGTGTGAGCAGTCATTATTAACTGAAACTATAATCTCATAACTGTACAGTGCTGTGTATACTAGGTTAGATGAAGTTTCAGTTCCCAAAATGTGATATGAAAGTAACTGGAGAGTGTGTGTGTGTGTGTGTGTGTGTGTGAAGATGGTGGGTCTTTTATGGGTAAATCAAAGGATATTTTGTGCTTTTCTTGGCAGTTGCTTTGCCATTTTGAACTTTGAAACGCGTAAAGCTTTGATTCTTTTGCTGTGCTTATTTTGTTCGTTTTTGACAAGTGTTGATTTGTTAAAATAGAATCGGATCAGATTGTCGCTTCTGTCAGTATCTCCAGTCTAAAGCACTTTGTTCAAGTACTTGTTTTGTTTGTACTTCTACAGTTCTAAATCTAAATCTCTTTTATTTAACAGGTGAGTGTCACAGGTAGCCTCATTATTTCTTATCAAAGTCCCTGGCAACCTCTCACACACAGATTGTGTCTTTATAATTGTAAAAAGGGTTTAGCTGAATAGACTGTCATTGACACAAACCTTGTCACTTTTAAGTTTTGTTTGTTATGAGCAAAATCTTTTTCAATAAAATAACTTTTTTTTCCCTTGCTGGATTCTGTGTTATTAGATGATATCCTCCTACCCTCAATGTTGTGCCAAACTCGTATGGCAGGCTTTCTTCCTTGGAACACAGAAGTAGATGTTAGGTTGAATGAGTCTCAGTTACCTTTCATTTTTTTTAATATGGAAAAAAAGATGCACTAAAAGTGAAATTCTCACTGAGGCTGTCAGTCTGTAACTTTATACTTAACATCTCTTTTTGTGCTGTATAAAAGAAAGTTTGGAACAACATGAAGGTGAGTAAATGAAGACAGTGTTGCCTTAAACTGTCGCCTTAAACGAAACTAAAAGTATTATTTTCTTATTGGTAGCTAAAAGCATCAGATTGGCCAAGAATATTTAGAGACTTTTTCAGTCTGCTTAAATCCTGCCTCGTTCTTGCAAATTATAGAAAAATGAAAAATATATGGCTTGGATTTGGTTGTATACATTGGTTGTTGATTGGACGTGGAGATGTGGCCATTCACCCAAAAGAATAAATTATTAGAGAAGTCTGTTGTTTTTCACTGGACAACCAGTTATGTTTTGATTAAACACTACAAAGTTAAAAAACATATGAAATAAACTGATTAATTGTTCATAACAAGGCCCATTATTTGCATTTAGAAAATAGATAAGGTGAATTTCATGCTGGCTTTAAAGTTGTTTTCCTCATTCCAGACACATTTGGTATCTGTTACCTCATTCACTACTGTTAGAAAAGCAGTAGAACATGTTTAAATGATTCTTCACCTCTGCTTTCCAGAAGTCAATGAAATATGCACGCAAGCCTCTAAGATATGTCTTATGCATGCATTATTAATTCAGTATAATTCAAGTTTCTGAGCTGGGAGTGATTTCAGTGTCCCTTTGGAATACTTTGTGCATTTTTCACAGTGTTTTAGACAGTCTGCACAAAACCTTTTTTTTTTTCCTTTTTACTGTATAATAGACCATTGAATCTGTTCACTCTGGGAACTTACAAAGACAGGGACTCTATGTCATAACTTAGAGGAAGACAGTGTGATTCGAATGACTTGATGCTCTGAGACTGAGATGTCATATGTCTGGCCTCCAGGCAATCAAACAAATTGTACACTATTGCTAATAACCCACACTTTGATGGAACAACTGAGGCCTGATATGCTTCAATCAATCTATCTTCATAACTATCTTATGGTTTGGCCAAATTTGTATTCTCCTTTTGCACAAAGAGTACTGTGAATGAAGTCATGTCTTTAGTGCCTCTTAGGGTCATAATCTAAGCAACAAGCCATTGCCAGAGAAAACAATGTTTGACAGCAGATGTTGACAAGATAATTGCTTCTCTTACATTGTTTGCCTGTTTTTCCCCTTTCCTCTCAGGTTGGCATAGCGATGTGTAGTCGCTTGCGAAGTGAGGCGGGGCCACCAGCCTCTGTCTCTTCCCAGGCTGCCCTTGTTGGGCAAGACAACAGGAGAGGTTTGTCCAACTGTCACCCTATATTTCGAATCATCATGAGCATGTTTGCTTGATTACTTATGTTAATGTTTATCTCTCAGCAGAGATATCTCATGCCTGGAATTGTCTAAATCAGACCAAAGCTGCCGTGAGTATTTCTTAACATGTGTTTCAAGTTCTGGTTATGATGCCAAAACAGATGCCTGTTACATACAGACTTTGTCATTTGTGATTCAAATAGTTCTGAAGAAGCCCAATTATAAGAGATCAGAAAGTAAGATTCAGAGGTATACTCTGTGGGTTTAGTATTTGTAGCATTATCCTCATGAGTGCAGAGATCTGTTGACTCAATGGCTAATTGTGGTCTTGTCTCAGTTGCGACACATTGAGAATCGTCTGGAAGCAGCGCCAGGCACTGGAGTGCTTCTGGACTCCGTGCTAGACACAAAGAAAGCATCTGTGAGTGGGGGTCGGAAAATAAGCCGCAGAGGTGAGACAAACTCGTCCTCTGTAACATACAGAGGCAATCCATTAGAGACTACTGTACATCCCTAAGCTAGGTGTTTTTAATGTCACCTTTGTACCAGATCGCTATGAAACATACACTGGAATTTTTTAACTTGTCAAAGCAGGTTTTTTTTTACTTAATATGTGATCATAATTGTACTTTTTGAATGTTTTTAAAAGTTACTTTTTTAATATTCAGTCTTTTAAAATGTATTTATTTTATTTTAATTATTTATTTTTTTTATCACTAAAATTAGCTTTGCTTTGAACATTTAGTACAAACACTGTTCTTCCTGCTTTAAGTGTCCGATATGACTGAAAGTAAAGGCTTGAAATGCAGTGAGTCATATGTTAATTTAATAACAGCTATGTGAGTTTT
>NW_015644118.1:682088-690850 GCF_001515625.1 Sinocyclocheilus rhinocerous
TAAAGTTCCTAATTTTTCTACAGGTATTCAACGTGAGAATTCAATGTGGAATTGAAAAAATTATATACATACAAAAAAACCATATGTATACAGGACTCTATATATATATATATATATATATATATATGTATGTATATGTGTGTGAGTGTGTGTGTGTGTATATACACTATATATATATATATATATATATGTGTATATATATTTACTGCTTTTCAAAAGTTTGGGATCAGTAAGATTTTTAACGTTTTCAAAGTAGTCTCTTCTGCTCAAGGCTGCTTTTATTTGATCAGAAATATAGAAAACAACAGTAATATTATTAAATATTATTGCAATTTAAAATATTGGTTTTCTGTTTTAATATACGTTAAAATATAATTTATTTGCAGTGATCAGAGCTGAATTTTCAGCATCATTACTCCAGTCTTCAGTGTCACTTGATCCTTAAGAGATCATTCTAATATGTTGATTTATTATCAATGTTGGAAACAGTTGTGCTACTTAATATTTTTTGGAACCTGTGATACTTTTTTCAGGATTCTTTCATGAATAAAAATGAAAAAGAACAGCATTTATTTCAGGGTTTCCGCGGGTCTTAAAGTCTTAAAAAGTCTTAAATTTAGTTGTATCAAATTTAGGGTCTTAAATTGTACAAGAAAGTCTTAATTATGATTTCAAGAGGTCTTAAATTTGGGGACGGAAAGACCAGAATTGCGATATGGCTGTATGTGACAATTAAGCTTCAAAAGTCTATGATTTCATTAAATAAACATGAGCGCTGCATGTTCAAAGTCCGGTGCTGCGCTGCTTTGTGTTCTGCTGTTACCGGGGAAACAGTTATATTCTACCAAACACTCCACCTGCTGTCAGAATGAATGAGCATTTTCAATAAAACTGATGTTTTGTTCAGAGTTCAGACAAATGCAAAAATCGACCCATGTTTTTACCCTGCAAAGATGCAGAGCTTTAAATGTGATCTGGTGGATCGATAAGAAGACAATGCATTATAAAAATCTAAACAGTATAGGGGTGTGCGATATGTATGGTCTGCGGTAATATCGTAATTGTTGTTTTAACGATGTGCGATTTGATATTATCGAGTATATCGCGAAAAGCAAACATAACACCTACAGAGTGCAGCATACATTAATGAAGTCTAGCAGGTTAGACTAGTGCGCGTGCGCATTTAGAGTGCAAAATGATTCGGTTCAATCGCAGTGAATTGCTGCCACCTACGGGCAGTTTTAATTTCACATTTAAGGTACCGTATCATTTTTAAAATAATTTCAAACATCAGTTTTCAATGTTTTATGTTTAAAATATCAAAACATTATTTATGCATTTGTAACTGCAGGTTAAAGTATTTAATGTCCCTCAGCACTGCATTAAACGGTGTGTAAATGCATCTAAATGTCACTTCTAATGCAGCTTCTGTGTTTCCTCTGCATTGCAAAGATCAATTTTGTTGATACTGATTTCATTTGCTTGGTAACAGCCCAAATGCAAGAATTTGAAATTATTAATTTCTATCACTGCTGTGAAATGACCATACAGAATATGTAGAACAAAAAACATTCAGGAGTCAGCTGTCAGCACAATTAGAGATAAGATATCAGCACAATAACACATTCAGCAAAATATTGTCTAGTTATCGTTATCGATAAAATCCCTGTAAATTATCGAGATATTTTTTGTCAATATCGCACACCCCTAATTTATGTTATTTAAATGATATAATAATTTATTGTTAATAATTGTTTAAATTAATATAGTAATTAATATTTTTGACTCATCCATTTTGTTAAAAATAGTTTAAAGGCTGTAATATAAAGTTTATCATTTTATACAACTTTTTGTTTTTGTGAAAACTTGTATCTGAACTGTAAAATATGCTTTTTACAGCAATTTTGCAGTTTAATATGGTACTATAGACATTGCCCTACCCCGCTCATATGGTATTAATTTTATTTGTGCAGGTCTTAAAAAGGTCTTAAATTTGAGCATAAAAATCCTGCAGAAACCCTGTATTTAAAATAGAAATCTTTTCTAACAATATAAGTCTTTACTATCACTTTTTATGAAATTAACGCATCCTTGCTGAATAAAAGTAGAGAAGAGACTTCTTTAAAAAATATATATATATTTTTTTTTTTTTTAAACAACAAAAAACAAACAAACACTAGCTTTCTATTCTATCTACTTGTTTTTCTTTGTGTGTGTGTATATGTATGTGTGTGTATGATATGTATATATATATATATAAGAATGGTACAACATTCTTCAGAGTTCTGCCACTTCCATTGTTTACATGTCTTCCATGTATTTACTACAGATGGGCATCATGTGGAGGAAAGTGGATCAAAGTCCAGAACACGGAGTCGACGCAGTCCAGACAAAAGTTCCCGCAGTCCCTTGAGGAACAGCACTCTGGACTGTAACGCCAGGAAACCCAGTGCAGTGGAGTTCAGAGAACCACTCGTTTCATACAGGTAAAAGCCGCAAAAAATTAATGGGTTAAAGCTGAAGTGTGTATTTGCAACCATATATGATTGCAACAATTGCAACCATAATGATTGTAGGTTGTTTCTTGGAAATCCTTTAATGCTCCTCACATTAAACTGGCCTTTTATTTATAAACTGTCTTTTTTTGTTATTCTTATTCAATATAGGGAAGCATCACCGCTGCCAGTGTCCCAGACCCACTCTGAACCAGAAGCCCATTCCTTACCAACAGAGGTGGGCATCCCTCAGCCTAACTTTGCTCTAAGCCAGCTGGTCTATCAGCGTGACACCCGAGACATGCAGACTGCAGACCTGGACAGCCCACGCTCCTCAGCTGTTGACACCACATCTGTACGCTACCTCAATGACCTGTCTGCTCTCAACGGCGTTCACCAACCTGACCAAGCCCCACAAGGGTCAGAGGTCAACCCCAGAACACACTTACAGGCTCAGACATCCCAGACTTCCATGACATCTATCACCAGTTCAGTCACAGCTTCACTACGGCTGGAGAACCTGCGACGTCGACAACCTGATGAAAAGCTGGAAAAGCTGAAAGACAGAATCCGCAGACAGAGGGAAAATTTGGAGGAGACAGAAGAAAGAAACAATCTGCTGGGATACTTGGAGCAACCTGTGGGTATTGGGGCGGCAGCACATAGTACCACAGTACCTACTGCTAAAGTTCGGAAAGTGGCCCCAGCCCCTCCAGCGCCCATTTACAAAGGTAATTCGACTACAGAGAGGAAAACTCCATTGTGTTGGGCTAGTAACCAAAAGGTAGCAGGTTAAAACCCTGAAAAGGCTTTCACCATTGAGCTTGAGCCTTATCCTTAGGTTGCTCCAGGAGTACTGTCCCAGTAATAGGTGTACTTGAAAATACTTATGATAAAAGCATCAGATAAATGTTTTATGAGGTTGTCGAATAAGAGGAAGCTCACTTCTGTGTTTTCTAGGCTTCAACACCTGTGAGACTAAGATTCGCACACCTGATGGGAAAGTGTGGGCAGAGGAGGACTTCCAGAACTTAAGCAGGGAAATATACAGAGACCTGACAAAACAACTTACAGGTATACATAGTTTTCCAGAATGTTATAATATATGTAATACAATAAAAAAGTATAAATTATTATAATAAAAAAGTTAAGAGTCAACCACGCCCTCCTAAACCGGCTCATTCTAACACGCCCCCCACATGTCTACGTCACTATGTGGAAATATTAGCATAATGCCGCCCAAATGTGCACGCAAAGAAAGAAGGCGTTGTTTCAGGAACAGCAGTAGTGTTGATGCAGCCATGTCAGGGAGACGCTGTGTATTTCAGTGCGAAAGCAAAAGCACTTTATTTGGCCTTCCGGAAGTAGATGATTTAGGAATCTATAAGATTACTTGCAACAGAACAGCAATGCATTTTATGGATGACCGTTTCGTGAACCTAGGAGAGGAGGTAATTCTGACTTTGCTATGACAATCTGGCACTTCTGAATCAGCTACTGTTTTGTTATTAGTTTAAGGAGGCGGGGCATAGAGGACCTACAATAATGTACAGTATTTGAAAAATAATGTGTTTTTTGAACATTAAAGCATGTCGTCAACATTCTGTTACACCAAATACACAAAATAATGATCTTTAAAATAGCATCATATGACCCCTTTAATGCCAAAAATGCCCATGCTCGGGCAGCCATGTTGCCGCTGTAGCCGGTTTACACTGAGATAATTCATACTCCTTCGTTTGAAGCGGGGTCCCGAAAAATCTTCGTTTGAAGGGCTATCTGGCCCTTCCCCTTACCCCTCCAACCAAAAGAGAATCGAGACGGGGAAAGGGAAAGGGCTAAGGGGTAGAATTGGGATTGGGCCTTAGTCTGTGCTATAGAAACAACACATTCACACTACATGAGTGGTGTAATTAAGGTACTCACAAAAATGTTACAGTATGTCGATCTCACACAGCTCATTGGTTGTCATCTTAAAATCACTGATGCTATAAATATGCTTTGCATTTGAGTCATCCTCTTAATTGCAGCGTAGTTGGGTATTTATTTATTTATTTATATGGAATGGAATTAAAATGTTTATCCATTCATGTGACAGAGCTGTATTTTACTGCCCATTGTAAGCCCTCTGAGTCTGGAAGCATGAGTAGCGAATGGGAATTAGGACAACGACACTGTTTTAACTGCCTCTCAAAGCAGATGAAACAACTTACAGAATTCATGTGTTTCTGCTGGAATGAAGTATGGTCAAAAAGCATGCTTAATCCAAACCGCTCTTGGACGATGACTTACATGCTCCTAATTGGCTCAGAGTTTCCAGGCATACTGCCACAGCTGTAGTTACAAGTTTTCATGTCAGACTGTACTTTGGAGTTTTCTTCAAGGTTATTTGTAAGGATTGCATCAGTTTGCTCAACCATTCCTTAAAATAGCATTATGGAACAAGCTCATTTATAATATGCATAACAATGCAGCTTAATTCCCTGTTGACCTGCAATAGATTTGAGTTGCTGTCATTAAAGAGGCCATATGGTACACATTTGTAGCAGTCTATTTTATAATTATATAAGGATTCTAGCATCACAGAAAAATCAAATTTTGTTTTAGATGTCCTTCTTCCATACTCTGTCTGTTCCATGTTTTGAATTGACTTAAACAGATTAAAATGGGTAGTTTGAAATAGGCTTGCCGCGATAGACGGTGCTGACGGTGATACCGGTGTTAAGCCGCAACACTGGTTACGTCACTTGCCCACCGCGTCACTGACCCCCACCGTCGTTTAGATTTTTTATAGTAATAAAAATCATTTAGTTCAGTAAAAGAACAGACACTACAATTAAAAACTGAACGCGGCTGCTCAATGCAGCGTGCCGAACGACAGTAGCATCACAGATCAGATTGCATCATATGACCCCTTTAAAAGCGAAGGAAAGCGAGGAAAAGAGGGAACGCCCCACCCCCGCAGTGATACCGGTATTACCGGTGTTGTCACACGTCGATTAACCAGTGGGAAAATTTCCTCACCGTCACAACCCTAGTTTGAAAGTATTTACGAGAATGAATCAATCACCCGTCTTAATGCACTCATACCAACTAGATGTCAAATTAGTCTAATGATGGTCTTTAGGACACTTAAGGGCAGTTAAAAGTGTATTATAATATTATACTATTTAATTTTTATAATGTGAATATTCATTGAATCATTGAAGTTTTACCTGTTTTACTACTATAAGGGCCAGTTTGAGTACTGAATAGTTATTGATGTGTAAATGTGGGCAGTTGTGTGGTAGTATGTGCATGGTCAAGAGTATAGTTTAATGAACAGTAGTGTTATTTTAGTATTATTTATATAATATAGTTTTTATTTATATTTTGAATTAGCGTTTATTTTTATACTTAAAGTTTTTTAATTTTAGTAATTTTATTTTATTTAAATATTACTATTTGTTTAATTTACTGTTATTTCAGTTTTTGTTTAGTTTTCATTTATTTCCTATTAGTAATTTTAGTGCTTCAACAGTTAGTTGCCAATGTAACATTTCTAATTTTTCATTTATTTTTTATATTTTATTTTATTTCAGTTTTATTTCAATTAAAATGTTTTTAATAGTTTCAGTTAATGATAATAACCCTGATAAACTGTGTCAACCAATTTAATCTTCCCTCTCTGTCCTTCACAGCAGAGAGCACAAAACCAAAGCAGAGGCCTGTTGAGCGAGACAGGGTGAAAGAGAAGAAACCATCCAAGCCTGTTAGGAAAGTACACAGATCTTCCTCTGCACCGGACTCAAATACTAAACCAGGTCTGAGTCTTTTTCACACTCTGTGTGTCTCTTAAGCAAACAACTGTAGCTTATTTTAGCAAATGTTATTGAAATTCAACATCTGAATGCACATATAACAGTGCTTAATTGTAGTTTTTCATATAAAGATCACAATCTGAACTGAAAATGTGCAAATGCTCTACTGAACACTAACACAGGCTGGCAGCCTAGTGTGAGCCTCTCTTGACCTGCCAGCATTACTGTGCCCTGTTCTCTGCGGGGCGTTCTTAGAAACGTGTGAGTTAATGTCCTTCCGCAAGCACAAGCTAAGTCTCTTATCCCAATAGAAATTTCTAGAATGTGTAGCATGCAGATTAACAGGATAGCTAGCTGCGGCAACGGTGACGCAGGAATGCTTGATGCATCCCAGCTCAAACCGCTGTGGCCTTGCTGACAGCTAGAGAGGTGTCAGTCTAGTCACGACAGGATAGAAAAGTGAAATCGGACTCCTCCTTCCACCCCTCCACTAGTTTACCCTGTGCACCCCTAACTTCAGAAATAGCTTTCTGAAGTCTGTTAGTACTTCTCACGGTGTATCTCTTAGTACTTATCACGGTGTCTCTCAATCAAGAAGGTGAAAAACATACTCTTGGTCTGTATGTGAGTTCAAATGCTACTAGCTGCACAAACTAGATTTTATTTAATGCATTCCAAAATGTTTTGGAGCGCAATGCAAAAGACAATTCATGTACGCACTGAATTCTTAACATTGCTGCAGACATTAGCGTGAACTGTCAGTTTTCACTTTTAGGGCACCTACTCTCAGGCCAGAGCAACATTTTTAGGTGAATCTTGCTGAGCAAGTGGACCAGTAAAACTACTGATATGTTTATAAGAGGTTGTTGGATAATCTGGTTTATTGGTACAGACATTTGAAGTAGGGGTGGGCAATATGGCAAAAATATCATAAAATAAAAAAGAATGGCGGACATTTAGGCCAAAGTGGGTGAAGATAAAAATTTTTGTCATTATTTTATCTTTGTTATTAAAAAATAAGAACAAAGAAGAAGATATTACAAATACACATAATATACAAATAAAACAAACAGTGCTTTATTTTTCAGGTACAGTAGGTGTATTTAGCAGTAGCATTCAAGAAACTGAATGAACAAATAAAATAAAAATAAAACACTATATACACTTAACTGTTTAAATTATACATTGATTCTTATTAAAGCAACTGTATTAAAGTTCTTCAGTCAAGAGCAGTGAGTTATTTTTCTCTGTGTTTTGTTGTTTTATTAACATTAAAGGGATAGTTCACCCAGAAATTAAAATTGTGTCATTTACTTACTCTCAAGTTGTTTTAAACCTCAGTGAGTTTCTCTCTTCTTTTGAACATAAAAGTTACTTTGAAGAATGTGGGTAACCAAACAGCAATGGTTTGGTTACCCACATTCTTCAAAATATCTTCTTTTGTGTTTAGCACAAGAAAGAAATTAATACAGGTTTGGTACAACGAGAGAGTAAATAATGACAGAATTTAAATTTTTGGGTGAACTATCCCTTTAATGACAAGTGTCAGCATGTTTAGTACAATAAGTCTGCTGTACCTTTTAAGAGCTGCACGCATCTAATATACAGGCACACATCCAATTGTTTACTTTAATTTTAGACATAACCAACTGTGTTTATATGTAAACCTTGTGTGTTTTTGAGAGTATTAGCACAATCAGACGCAAAAGATAACTCAGTCCAGTAATCAGGCGCAGGTATGACAGGCTTATAAGTGTGCGTGTGCTTCAGGTGTACACGCTCAGAAAAAGCGCATGTCAGAGCAGCACACGTATGAAATGTTTAACCAGCAAGGCTTTAAAGTACATTCAAATAATGTACTTTTGTGATTGTGAATAAGTGCAGTGTCCCGTGAGTGTAACTGTACCGCTGAGTTAACATTTGATGTGAATGTATGTCGCGTTGTACAGTATATTGAGACAGAGGCGCCAGAACTACAACTGATAGAATCTGCACTGTAGCACGATACTGCAATATTTCTACAAAAGCAGATCATTGAGACATTTTTATCATCCACAATGAAAAATCTTGATATCGCACACCCCTAATTTGAAGGTAACTTTATCACCACTATGACAGCGCTCAAGAATAAGGATTTTTTTCTGCTGTCCCAGTTGGATCAGTCATTCAGATTTTTATTTACCATTTTCACTGGGTCTGCCACTAAAAAGAAATACATTAAGTATATTTTATTTTTTGCAGCATTTTATGTCTTTCAGAAAAATATACTATATAAATTTCAAATAATTACTACAAATTATTTATTTTAATTAAAGAGCAGGTCATATGGTATTTTAAAGTGTCCTAATATTGTGTTGGAGTCCTCTATAACAGGTTTAAATGCATCTAAGGCCAGAAAAAATATTGTAATTTTCTCAGAATATACATTTAATATTAGAGTCATTTGCCAATGATTTCGAAACGATTC
>NW_015644118.1:690902-692169 GCF_001515625.1 Sinocyclocheilus rhinocerous
AGGGGGTCTGAATACTTTCCGTACCCACTGTATATATATATATATATATGCATATTTTGTGATAAACTTGAAATGTATACAACTTTAAATTAATAGTTGTATATTTCTCCATCATTTTTAAAGAGCAGGTCATATGGTATTTTAAAGTGTTCTAATATTGTGTTGGAGTCCCCTACAACAGGTTTAAATGCATCTAAGGTCAGAAAACATTGTAATTTTCTCAGAATATACATTTAATATTAGAGTCATTTGCCAATGATTTCGAAGCGATTCGTTCCAAGCTAGTTCGGAGCAAACCCCTCCCTTCCATAAGCCTACTCTGCTCTGATTGGTCAGCTGGCCAAGCCTGTTGTGATTGGCACAGAGAGGAGTCCTTGAGCAAGTTAGCGAGCGCTACCATTGACAAAGCACCTTTGCATAAAACAATAATATAGTGCTCCAATCCGTTCTTATAATAATGACATAAAATACAAAACACTTATGCAAGCGCGTGCCCACAGCTAAAGTTTAGCTGCTAAACTGTAAACGCTTAAAACAATAATGGTGGATACGTTAGCCGAGTGCTAACGTGACGAACGGATGAAACAATACAGTTTGTAAACCAAAATATGTCTACTGTAACGTTTGAAGAACGACAGACAAAAGACGCTCTGTGTCTTAACTTTTAATCAGAACACAGAACAGCTGTATCACAGGCGCAGCAGCTAACTAACTCGCTCGTCTCTCCCGCATTAACCCTATAACTGCCGGTGCAGCAAAATAAACAGCAATTTCACAATGATTATAAAGTCTGTGCAGTACACTACATTCTTTATTATTAAACAAAGTAATTATTAGAACAACGTCAGTCTACATTAATCGACACATTCTTAGGAAATAGTGGGTTCACAGCGAATTATCAGAACTACTTCAGTAAGACAGTAATATCGTGCTTTACCTAGAAACCTAAAGCTGCACTAGGTGTACATCACATATTAGCACAAAAACTTTTTTAACAAAAAACTTTTGAGCACTCAATTGAAAATGTACACATAACGTATCAATCGTACTTACAGGTTGTGGTTCGGAGAGCTTGTTAGTCCAAATTAAGAAGATAGAAGTAGCCAACGAAGATAAAAGCCAAGATTAGAGAAGCAGTCCTTGGTAAAATGACATGCACACAACAAAAGATTCGAATTGTATTTCTGTGGTATCCTTGAACACAGCGTCTTCTCAACATGATGTAAACACACTAACTAGCAGAAGTGTTTGTGGGCAGGTCAGACTC
>NW_015644118.1:694218-726850 GCF_001515625.1 Sinocyclocheilus rhinocerous
ACACAATGCATCAATACGAAGCGTAAACTTGAAGGGAAATTTATAAATTGAAAGCCACAAAATTGTATTTTAACAGGCAGGGACGTTAAAGAGACCATTGATGATGTTCATATGGATGCCATTACGAACCCAAATGAAATCATAATTGGACTTTTGTGAATTTGTGTTCATATCTGTTAGTATTAATGTAAATATAGGCTGGTATACTCCTAAAAGTTGACATAAGTATTTATAAGCAAATCATAAAGCTATAACAAAGTCTGTAACATTCAACCAGTGATACAATAGACTTTACATTTGCATTGTATTGCATTTTTTCTAATTAAGAAATGAGTGCATTAGTACCGCCAAATGTTTCAGTAACTTTGGTTCCGGAAGTATGGTTTTCCATTCATTTTATCATTAAAGAGCAGGTCATATTGTATTTTAACGTGTCCTAATATTGTGTTGGAGTCCCCTACAACAGGTTTAAATGCATCTAAGGTCAGAAAGCATTGTAATTTTCTCAGAATATACATTTAATATTAGAGTCATTTGCCAATGATTTCGAAACGATTCGTTCCAAGCAAGTTCGGAGCAAACCGAACTTGCCTTCCATAAGCCTACTCTGCTCTGATTGGTCAGCTGGCCAAGCCTGTTGATATTGGCACAGAGAGGAGTCCTTGAGCAAGTTAGCGAGCGCTACCATTGACAAAGCACATTTGCATAAAACAATAATATAGTGCTCCAATCCGTTCTTATAATAATGACATAAAATACAAAAACACTTATGCAAGCGAATCGTGCCCACAGCTAAAGTTTAGCTGCTAAACTGTGAACACTTAAAACAATAATGGTGGATACGTTAGCCGAGTGCTAACGTGACTAACTGATGAAACAATACAGTTTGTAAACCAAAATATGTCTACTGTAATGTTTGAAGAACGACAGACAAAAGACGCTCTGTCTTAACTTTTAATCAGAACGCAGAACTGTATCACAGGCGCAGCAGCCTAACTAACTCGCTCATCTCTCCCGCATTAACCCTATAGCTGCCGGTGCAGCAAAATAAACAGCCATTTCACAATGATTATAAAGTCTGTGTAAAGTCTACACTACATTCTTTATTATTAAACAAAGTAATTATTAGAACAACGTCAGTCTACATTAATCGACACATTCCTAGGAAATAGTGGGTTCACAGCGATTTATCAGAACTACTTCAGTAAGACAGTAATATTGTGCTTTACCTGGAAACCTAAAGCTGCACTAGGTATACATCACATATTAGCAAAAAAACGTTATATTTTGAGCACTCAATTGAAAATGTACACATAACGTATCAGTCGTACTTACAGGTTGTGGTTCGGAGAGCTTGTTAGTCCAAATAAAGAAGATTAGAAACCGACGAAGATAAAAGCCAAGATTAGAGAAGCAGTCCTTGGTAAAATGACGAGCACACAACAAAAGGTTCGAATTGTATTTCTGTGGTATCCTTGAACACAGCATCTTCTGGACATGATGTAAACACACGAACTAGCAGAAGTGTTTGTGGGCAGGTCAGACTCTGTTCGTATTTTGCTGGAAGGCGGGGATTATGCAAATGTGTTACCTAGTGACGTATACCGGTAACAGGCAAAAGATTCGAAAATATGACGACTCGTTAAGGCGATTCAGAATCGACTCTCTCTTTTGAGAGACAATATCTTTATTTATCATGCACTTTTTTGATTAACAACTTTGCAGAGTGTTTTCAATTAAGGATAGCTACGTTATAAACTGCAAAAGAGAAATGTTTCAAAAACCCATATGACCTGCTCTTTAATATTTATAAAATATAAATTTTTAATTAGTAATAGCAATTAATAATGCAACTCTAATGAAAAACTATGAAAATTATAAATTCCTTTTTAGGGAATTTAAAATATGCTGTCATACTAATTAAATTGTTATATCTGACTTTTAAACGGTAGTTAGTACAATTCTGCGGTGGCAGTATTCACAGTGTTTTAAACGTATAGAATGTGTTGTTTTGCAAAATGAAATAATATAGAATGGTATTTGAATTATCCACCTTGGATCGTGAAATAAGGACATTGATATTGGATAATATTTTTCCCCTTCCATGTGGCGTTGATTACATCAACATAAAAATAAATCAGTTTTAGAGGGTGAGAAATGTATTGCAATTTGATATTCATAACATTTTTATTTTTTATAATAGCATGCACAGTAAGACCAGAATCATTTATTAAATACAGTCAATTTTGAATTCCTGCCATCATTAAATGTGAGCGGGGGGGGGTTCTCTGGAGAAATATCATTTTTACCTGGAGGTTTGGTTTAATTAAACATCTGTGTGAATGTGATTCTGTGCAGCTATTCTGTCTCTTTATTATTAGTTACTTTTGTCATACTTTCTTCTCTGCCTTAATCACACTTGTTTAAAAAAAGTACAAATTAATTGTGGACCAACTGTAGTCTCAAGGAATCTGCATAACCTGTCTCCATAGCGATCAGCACATCATCGTGGCGAGATGGGCAGAAGCTGGTGAAGATGATGCTGGGGCCGCCGCCACGGTTACACAGAGAGCCTCGGGCGCAGTCCTCAGAGACACAGATGAGAACAGGTGAGAGGATAAGATACTGTATCTGCCAGGCTCCGCCCCCATCACCATGCCGACAGTTTAGAGCTCAGTCAAACCACAAAGAAAAATTAAAGTATCTATGTTCGTTTAGCCTTAAATGTCACAAGCTATTTGGTTTTTGGCTTCTCATATTTTGAATGCCCAACCAAATGATGTCCTTGATGAGTTTTAAATTAGTTTAATGCCAACTGTTATTAAATACTGCATTTATTGCAAAGTGCTAGTGTTCCAGAAGCTAGTAGCCCTTGTCAGGTCTATTAATAAATAAAGATTCAGACAGCCTCCCTGCATTGGTAAACTTTGCTGCCCAGTGACCATAATGAATAGGGTTCGACTGGGTGTTTCTGACTCACTGCACAAGCCGACCTGATTCCTTCCACAGTCCTGCTGCCCTCCACACACACAGGGCTGGAGCCAGACTTTATACAGCCACTCCGATACTGATTTATTGGGCTGCAGAGACGGAAATGCTCAATGCTGTATTGATTTAAACATTATATGCAAGCAAACGCTGAAGAGGATGTTTTTCCAGTTCAGACATATAAATACAAAGCCTGCGGTGTATATGTATGTATATGTGTTTGTATGTATTTATTGATTTATATACTTTAAGTGTATATATATTGTGGGAATTCATAAATACCATATTTATTAAAACATTTTTGGATTATTCAAATATTTGCAAAACAAAGTGTCAAATCATATAAATTTTATTCTCCTGTTTGACTCTCTGTGTCTTTTCCTGCAGGATCTGTTCCCCGTTCCAGCTCTGATCCTCGTCTTGAGCGTAGCCGGCGTTCAAGGACCACCAGTGCAGAAAGACCTCACAATCACGTTCTTCCAGAAGAGCCAGCTGGACCTTCCAGATCAACAGGTAGCGATAGAAGAAAATCTCCCAGCACAGACCTTCTCTCAGCTGATATCCGTGGCATCCTAGATGATCTGCAGTTGGAGGAGGACAGCAGCAGGAGACCAGAAGCACCCCGCTCGAAAGTCCATGCTTCAACCAGAGTTTCTCGTAGTGCCAGCCCTGCCAAGACTACCAAGAGAGCAGATCCTCCTGAGCATCCTGTGGCAAAGAAACGGCACTATGATGCAGAAGCAGTGCGCCTGTATATTGCTCAAAAACAAGAAGAAAGGAAAAAACAGCAAGCAGAGGAGAGGAGGGCTCAGAGGGAGGAGGAAGAGAATAAAAATAAACGCCTACAGGAACTTTACAGGAGACAACGAGCAGGGGCCACCAAGGGCCCAGTCGCACCTGAAGGTCCAATAAAGAAGCGGCTCCAGGAAACATACACCAAACTTCTGCTGGAACAGACTCAGCTCAGAGAAGAGATCAATGGTGGTGCCATAACTAACATAGTCCAGCAGGTAAATCTTTATTGTACAGAATTTTTGCAGTTAAACATCTTGTTGAACTTATTATTTATGATATTACAACTATTATATTTTATTGTATTGTTATATAGACAATGCATTTTTGAATGGATGCATTGTCTATATTTTGAATGGATTTTGAGTAAATATATTTGTAATATTAATCAATTAAAATAATTATATTAAATTGATGCATTTTTAAGGTACACTACCTTTCAAAAGATTGTCATCAGTAAGTTTTTTTTAATGAATGAATGAATCAACACTTATTCAGCAAGGATGCATTAAATTGATCCAAAGTGACAGTAAAGACATTTATAATGTTACAAAAGATTTATATTTCAAATAAATGCTGTTCTTTTGAACTTTCTATAGATCAAAGAATCCTAAAAATGCTTCACAGTTTCCACAAAAATATTAAGCAACTGTTTTCAACTTCAGTAATAATAAATGTATCATATTAGAATGACTTCTGAAGGATCATGTCACACTGAAAACTGAAAATTCAGTTTGCCATCAAAATAATCAATTCCATTTTAAATTGTATTAAAATAGTAAACAGTTAACTTAAATTGTGATGATATTTCACAATATTACTATTTTAACTGTATTTTGTAACAAATAAATGCAGCCTTGGTGAGCATAAAAATTTAAATATTTTATAACTGCATTATATAATAAATATCAATATATTATATATTAACTACTAGACACCCTGGTGTCTAGACAAAATCCATAATGATCGACCACTATTTTAAGTGTTTTTGTTGTTACACTGCAGCCGAGACCAGTATACCAGCCATCTGGAGAGTCTGATAAAGAAAACAAAAGACATGATCGACCACAAAGTGCTACCTCCAGCAGTGATCTGTCTCTTACAGAGCAATGTCAGCCTCCTTTCTCCAGGTAAAACACACACATAGTCCCATTTCATTACACCATCTGTGTCATAAGTGTAATGTTTGGTTTTCCAACTAGAAAAAACATTAAAAAGGAAGCTGTTAGCAGGGTAGGTGTTGTTTCCACCAAAGAGCTTCCTTTTAATGTTTATCTGTTCTAAGCACTGAAAAGATTATCAAAATATCCCCTTTCCCTAAATGGGAAGTAATTTGTATTCCCTTACACAGATGACATGCTCGTATTTCAAGTAGTTTTGTAAGAACAGATTAATCCGTCAGCTCAGTGCTTAGCAAGAAGTGTTTGTTGCTAGCCTGTATAGCTTTTCATGGCCACCTTTAAGTGCATGTAGTTGGCAGCGCCTTCTGCATATTGAGGTTGTTAACACTGGGATCTTCCTAAAAATTTATTAAAACTGACTTCTGATTGCATGATTTTTGCTATATATGACTCGACTTAAAATATTTACTATACATTTTCATGTGTTAAGTAATGTTTTTTTGTGTGTATGTTAGTGGCAGTCATTTTTAGGTCATATGGTCATTATACTTAAATAATCTGTTGTCTTGTATTTTTTTTTCTATAGGAATGGGTTGGGATTTGCAGGGTCACCCTGGCTCCAATCTGACCATCGTAGTCCTGCTCTGAGGGTCAGCAGCTCCCTAGTGCCCCCTTCTGGCCATATCATCTCTCAGCTGTTAGAACTTGATCCAGAACCTTCACTACCTAACAGAGAGTCCCGAACTGCACATGCAGCATTCCCCTCAACCACAGGCCACAAAATGAGCCGTATTGAGGCTCTTAAGGCCACAGCTGCCTCTCTCTCCAGCCGTATTGAGAGCGAGGCACGTAAGATAGCCGGTGCTGGAATAAACTATGGTTGTGCCAGGGATACAGGCATGGGTCTTTTAATCCCTAACGATGACCGCTGGGCTAAACCTGTCAGTCCGCCAGTCAGAGAGAATCCAACAGATTCCGATGACCTGGTTGAGAGGATTGAAAAACTGCTTGCTGAGGGTCAGAGCACCTATGATCAGGCCCTTCCAGGTGTGGGCAACCTTCACAGCTTTAGGGAGAGGATGGAGACTGGGAACAAACAAACACTCATGCCTTCTGGCCTCACTTCTAGAAACACATGCAAGACCCCTTCTCCTCCAAAGCCCGTTGTTCAGGAAGTTGAGATGGACTCCAGCGGAGGTTCTATCAGCGAGGGTCCTTTGCTGAGTGAGGGAAGTATATCTGACGAAGACCTGCAAGAGCTGCCCAAATCCAGACTGGAAACCACAGGATATAGTGCACATCTGAATGGAGACAGTTTGAACCCAATTTCACGCTTTCAGAAAGAGGCAGAGAAGCACCTGCCCTTTAATGTGCCAAGTCTGGTACAAGGAGGAAGCAATGGACCGTGGGAAGAACTGGCCAAGGGAAGCCCACACAGTGTTATCAATATATTTACAAAGAACATGAGTTACAGTAAAGGTGAGAACTTCAAAAGCATATTTGACCTGTTATTAAACTTTGTGTACTAGAGCAGGGCCAAATAAGAATTTTCTGTACATATTTTGTATCAAAACCATAATATTTCAATGTTTTAATATATTAGACAATTTCTAACAAAATGTAATAATATATAAAAATATGAATAATAATATTTTCTAAAGGATAGTTTAGAAAATAGTTTTTGTTTAAAATTATTTATATATACATATATATATATAAAAAATTGTAAACCTCTTAGATGTGTTTATAATATTCCGCTCATTCTAACTGATGTGTTCAAGACTATCACTTTATGTATATAATATAAAACAGATTTTTATAAAACCGATGTACACTGCCTTTAAAAGTTTGGGGTCAGTAAGTATCTTATGCTCACAAAGGCTGCATTTATTTAATGAAAATACAAGTAATATTGAGGAATATTATTGCAAATTATTACTGCATTATTTTTCAATATATATAAAAAATATAATTATTTTTGTGATGGCAAAGCTGAATTTTCAGCTATCATTACTCCAGTCTTCAGTTTTAAATGATCCTTCAGAAATAATTATTACATGCTGTTTTGATTCACAAGAATCAATTTTCATTATCAGTGTTGAACATATATTATTATCAGTGCTTCTTAATATTGTTGTGGGATTTTTATTTTTTTTTCAAATGAACTGCATTTATTTGAAATAGAAAACTTTTGTAACATTATACATATCTCTACTGCCACGTTGATTAACTTAATATTTAAAAATATTATTTTCTTTCAAAAAACAAATTTTACTGACCCCAAACTTTTGAACAGAAGTTTAGATTTTCATTGAACATATTTGTTTTTGTAGCGTTTGAAGAGAGGCGCGGAAAGAGTTCTCCAGCTCTCCGCACTGTTCTGTCTGGTGCCAGCTCATTGGATGGAATGGTCTATGAGGAAGACTTTGTTTCCTCACGTGCCAGTAGCCAATCAGCATCCAAGAGAAGTCCCAATGGGCTCAGGTAAAGCGAAATAGTTTTTAATTCTCAATAGATATACCTTGTATATTCAAAATATTTTTATAAATGGAGAACAGGGTGAAGTTAAAGGGGTCATATGATGCTATTTTAAAGATCATTATTTTGCGTATTTGGTGTAACAGAATATGTTGACATGCTTTAATGTTAAAAAAACACATTCTTTTTCAAATACTGTACATTATTGTAGTTCCTCTATGCCCTGCCGCTCTCAAACGCGTCATTTTCTACAAAGCCCCTCCTTCCGACAAGCACAGTCTGCTCTGATTGGCCAGCTGACCCAGTGCATTGTGATTGGCCGAACACCACAAGCACGCGTCGGAAATGTAACGTCCCTTTCCATAATCGCAAGCTTCAGCTTTCAACATAAATGTAAAGAGTACATAATGTCCTTAGTTTTACCATCAGTTCAAGCCCGAAAGTGGAACAGAGTTGCATGACCGACACAGTGATGATGCTCGTATGTGTTTGCAGTACACAAGCCGCGATTAAGAAGGCTGACTTCACTGTGATGTGACCCTGTCTCTTTCTCACGCACACACACACACGACGCGATACTCTACACGGCACAAAACTCCGCATTTGAACAGTCAATAGCAAATACTTGAACCTATTAAGAAAACATACTTACAGTAGCTGATTCAGAATAAGCACCAGGTTGTCATAGCAAAGTTGGAATTGACCCATTTTTTTTAGAAATAGTCTTTGCATAGCCAGCCTTGTAGGCTACTCTCCTAGGTTCACAAAACTGTCGTCCATAAAATGCGTTGCACAAATTCGAACATCTGGGTTGTGCTGTTCTGTTGTAAATAAATCTTAACCAATGATTCCTCATTGCATCTACTTTCGGAAAGCCAAATAAAGTGCTTTTGCTTTCGCACAGAAACACACAGCGTCTCCCTGACCTGGCTGCATCATGTTTGAATAAGGCGTTTTAGCCCGGTCTGGATCAGCCTTCTCTTTTAGATAGAATAAATCCTTTTGTGGGAGACTTTGAGCTTTGTAACTCTGCAGATCTTATACATGCACAAATAGCTACATAACACACTAAAGAAAAGGAAAAGTACAAAATTGCATCATATGACCCCTTTAACACAAAATTTCTAGTAATCAGCCTGAAGAGGGCAGTGTTACTCCATCATCATACAACCCCTCCCATTTCATGTGCTCCATGTAGAATCATATACACACAGATGTGGACAATATACCACATTATAAGATTAATGTAAACTCTGATGCCTTCTCTCCACAGTAATGGCCACTGTCGGTTCAGTCCTCCAGACGAGGTACTAAGTGGCAGATTTGCATACAGTAACAGAGCTGGGGAAAGATCTCAACATTCACCAGCTCTCACACCTCTCTCCTCTCCACACTCAGCCAGCTCAAGCAGCAAGAGAGGTCAGATATATTATAGAGGGCCGCATCATGTGATCTTGACCGTGGTACAGTGTAAAATCTGTTTCTGTGCTCTGTGTGCATTCCTATAGGGATATATCAGATGTACTGGTACTTAAAAATCAGTATTTTTGTAGTATCAGCAATACTGACTCAATTTCACTGATGTTGGTTTTGAACCCTGACATTTTTGTATCATTCCTAATGTTATCTCTGTGTACATTCCTACAGCTTCAGAAAGGAGCCTGCTGGAGGGACAAAGAAACACGTCCTCTGCAGTCTCTGATCTCCCTGCTGAGAGTTTTAAGAAGAGTGGCTCAGAGAAAGCATCCAGTCGCAGCTCTCACAGGAGCTTGGACACAGACAGTACACTCGGGGGTGCCTCAGTCCACTCCATCCATAGGTACGGCCTGGTAAACACATTAGCTCACACCGATAAAATGTACACATTGAAGCCATTGTAGGATGAATAAAAGCATCTGCACATCTTCATGCCATTTTTAATGTTGGCGTAGTTGGAGTTTTAAAAAGAGGGAAGTTTTGATTTTGATTTACTAGTGCAGTCATCTTTCATTGCCATTCTGCTAGTCTGCAAGTCACCAGACATGAACTCTGACATTTTGAGCATAGAGCAGAAATATCTTTAAATGCAATATCCATGCTGTTCCGGTTTATCATGATTATTAGAACCCAGAGGAGCCAGTGTCAATATTAGTTCTGCTATATGTCAGGTGGAGGGTACAAGTGTTCCGCCTGCTGTATCCCTTCAGAAAGCGAGGCGGGAGGCAATGTGCACATACACACTGGCTCTTTTGTTCAGTAGGTTAGCCATGCTGCAGGTCAGGCTCATTGCCAATGAGATATTTCCCCCTAGTGTGACATTCGAACCTCCCTGTGGCATTTGTTGAAGCCTGTGAGTCAGATTCCCCTAATGCCTAACTGTGTTTTCAGCGTTTAGAGAGCTGTATCTTCCAGAGATGTGGTCTCTGGATTTGTTTATCTGGCAGCAGTGAGTTTAACATAAATTTAAGGCATTCTCCGATCACCAGTGCACTTCTCTGACATAATGTCCAGCTACAGTAGCACAAAGACCTTATTGTAAAGAGATACTGGACTATTGGAGGTTTTGGTGGTCACAGTATAGTGGTGTGCACAATTCACCTAAACCTGTAAGCTTGTACCATTTGTTTACCTTTTGGATTAATTTTTAATTAAAAAGTCTTGTTTTAAGTAATCTCTGTGAAGTTGGTTTGTTTATTGAAACAAAAATATAAGAATAACAAAAATGCAACAATACAAAAACTAAGAAATATAATTATTGAAATGTTTTTTTTTATTGTTATTATTTTCATTATTATTATTTGTTTTTGTTATTAATTATTTTTATCTCTCTGTTTTCTTTCATTAGTCATTTTGGCTCTGAGGGAAAGAAATCTCCCCGAAGCCCTCGTACAACTCCTGCCGCTGGTTCTCCAGCCAGCTCTGGTTCTTCCCGGTTGTCTCCAGGTGACAATATCTCAATCAGAGGGTCCATCCAAGGATCGGGCTCCCCTCGCACAGCTCTGCCCAGTTCCTCCTCATCCTCCTCTTCAGCTGCTAGGGCTAAATCCAACCCCTCACCCCATACTCAAAGCCCAGGAAGAACAGAGCACAGGACTGCAGGTAAACCTGCTTTGTCTAGATTTTTGTCTTAACTTGTAAGCAAGTTCTGAAATTCTAAAGAAGTCTTCTATAAAAATAAAGAATTTCAGTTCAGGGATGGAATTAGTTTACTTACTCTTCTGTGTGTCCCCAGGCTCAGCGGAGCTCCAGTTTGCTCCTGGGGTCCTCCAGCAGCGTCTGTCTGCTGAGCTCAGTTACCTGGATGCAGTGGAGGAGTCAGTGCGACAGCTCAGTGATGTGGAGCGAGTGAGAGGCGTGTCTCTCGCTCAGCAGGAAACAGTCTCGCTCGCTCAGATTCTCAAGGTGTAGTTATGCACCTGCTAAAGCAATTATCTTACCTGCTGTGGTCATTTATTTGAGGGTGAACTTTAACCTTTGTCTCTTGCAGTCCCAGCAACAGAGGCATGAGCGTGAACTGTATTTGCTAAGGATGAAGGCAGAGCAAGAAGCCCTCAAAACACAACGGCAACTGGAAGAAAGCAGACAGAAAGCTGCACGGGTATTTGCACCACTTTGTTAATAGTTTATTTTTTAGTTTAAAAGCTTTTTGTATGATAACATCATTAGGTGCTTTCTGGTATACTGCTATTCTGGTATGTTTTATTTAAACAGTACTGCACAAGTTTACATGTATAAATAGATCTACAATAGGGCTGGCCAACTTTGGTCCTGGAGAGCTACAGTCCTGCAGAGTTTCATGCAGAGAAAGCTACAAGGCATGTGGGTTGGAGAAAAACTCTCCAGGACCGACGTTGGCCACCCCTGAACTATAATGAAAGGACAATGAAATCAAATTCTGATTCAGACCAAGTTAAATGATTTGCATGTTTTTAATAAACGGATGCTTGTGTTGGATTCAAGACCCATGCAGAGCTACAAGAGAGTTTGCTCCAGTCTCAACAGCAGGCATTAGGAGGTTTGCATGAGGCCACAAACAAGATGATAAACCAGCAGACTGAGGCTGCACACCACACAGCTGAAACAGCACGACACATTAAACAGGTGAGCTTGTTTCCCCCAAATAATTCTGGATTGAGTCACTGAAAATCTAATTTTATTTCTAAATATGATTACCAATAATTACGATTTTTAAGAAGCATAAACAGGACAGAACAGATAGAAGGGTTATTCTTAAATAAACTAAACTTATTTAAAACTATTTTGTTAATTGAAATAAAGCCAAAATAAAATACAAGTATAAAATGAAATACTTTTTTACAATTAGAAATGTTAAATGAACTGGAACTAAAAGCAGAGCTAAAACCTAAACAGTAAAATTAATTAATTAATTAATTAAATACATAAAAAAAACAGGCACATAAAATACATTTACAAAAATTATAATGTCAGCTGAGGCTTTTAAATAAAAGCTAAAAGCTCATTCAAAATATGAATAAATGCTCTAATAGTATATAAATAATACTGGATAGAAATTCCATTAATTTATTTCTATTGGTGGATCACAGTTGACATTATTATGTCTTGTATGTAGAGTCTTTTTACAGTATTTGGACTCAATTTTGTAATTGAATCTTTACTCGCTCAATTAAAATGAATGAGGAAATGCCTACTTAATATCTTATACACAAACTCTTGGGTATTTAATTGGATGCTAGAAAAACCCCTACAACAAGCACAAATGTTTAGAAACAAGATTACATGCTTATCTTCTCAGAGTGTAAAGTATCCTCCCTCAAGGCACTGCAGCTCTTTCTTTAAAGTGAGCTTGAAGGATTAAAAGTGTATTTAACTCTCTCTCTTTCTCTCTCTCTCTATAGATGACTGAGCTAGCTCGTTCACAGATTGCAGGAGCGCTAAGTGTTCCTGGCCCCTCCATTACGACCCTGTATGATCAACAGAAACAGCACACCCACGGTTTGAAACAGCAGCAGCCACTCCCCCACAGGTAACTCTCTCACCTCAGACATGGCCATTCACTATTCTGATTCATCTTCCTGTACCATGTTTCAGCTTGACTTGGGCATAGAAGCCAGATAATGTTCTGCATTAAAGGAATAATTCATTAGGAAATGAAAATCTATCATTATTTCATGTCGTTCCAAACCTTGGATCTTATGTGAAAGTTTGAATATGCAAAAGTGCAGATGAGAAATTATAGCTACGGCAGGGGATTTGGAACAACATGGAGATGAGTAAATCATTATGGTATTTTCATTTTTGGGTGAACTATCCTTTTAACCATGCTTTCACTTTGCATTTTCTAAAGTGAAAGATTTTTTGTCATATTAGTGATTGCGATCTATACATCAGTACTGATGCTGTTTTGGATCTTCTCCAGTAGCTGGAAGAGTGAGCTGTCTCCTGAGAGACATAAGAGTCCATCAGAGGCCGAGACGCCACCAGACAGCCTCTCAGAGTCCTTCCTTTCCAGGAGACCCACCATCAGGTAACACAGTGTACACATTTGAGCTGATTTTTCTTTTACAGCCAAAATGAATGGTTTTATAGAACATACAGTCAGTAAAATGCTAATTTCTGTCTCTCTGTTTTTAAGTGGTGGTGGCAGCAGTAGTACCCAGCTAAGTCCACCTCGTTCTGATCAAAAGGAGAAGAAGACAGCAGGAAAAGACAGGAGCAGTAGTTCAGTGGAGGACCAGGCTCACACCGCTGCCGATGACTCCCTTTGCTCGGACAGTGTGCGCAGCCCGCTTGAAGAGAAAGGTAAAGCTCACATTTTTGTGGACAAGCAACTTAAATAGTCTGTCTTGAGAAATGTAGTTAGTTTTGACTACTTCCTGTCTATTCCTTCAATCAGCTGACAGTGCCTCCATCGCCACAGAGTACTCTGTGAAGTTTGATGACTCTATGACAGAGGATGACATTGAGGAAAGATCGTTCCGCTCTCTTTTACCATCTGAGGCCCACCGTCGCGAATCGCTGGACAGGAAGCCCAGTCCTCGTCCCGAGTCTGACGACGACCACAGCCATGACAGATCCAGCCCCAGAGCGAGCTTAAAGGTGACGTCCTGTCAGCTCTCCTCATGCAGCATAACTCTGACCCAGCCGGGTTGAACAAGCCTGTTGTTTCGTTCTATTTGGTTGTCATAGTAGGACTTTGTTTGTGTTTTCCTGGTGTGTTGATAAAAAGCTCTTTGTATGGGATTGATAAGTGACTCAGCTCTTGTTTTTCCACTGCGCCATATCACATTATACACAGCAGGATGGCAACATGCCCTTCTCAAGTGGCCAGGACAGCTTCTCTAAGTTCACCATGGACTTGGTGCGTCAGTACATGAAGGAGGAGGAAGTTCGTGCTCAACATCAGAGTTCTCTGCTGCGTCTGCGTCAAAAGGCCCTCCGTGAGAAGACCAAGGCTGAACTGGCCTGGCTGGAACACCAGAAGAGGCAGGACAAACATTCATTATGATTATCAGGAAAAAGATATGTTAAAAACAACATGAAATCAAAATGGATCATATTTGCATTCTTAATAATTGCTCTGGTTTAAATTAGTATTATTCAAAAATTCAAATTTTTCAAAAGAAAAAAAAAGATTTGTTTAAACTTTCACTAAAATCTAATAGCATTCACTGCCTCTGAAATGAATGACTGTTCATGTAATCAAGGTTGAACAGGTGGGGAGAAAATATTAATATGCATACATGCATACACTTCTCCACCAGGCGTCTCAGAGATAAAGGAGAGGATGATAAGATGCCACCCCTTCGTAAGAAACAGAGAGGCCTGATACTGAAGCTACAACAGGAACAGGTGACAATCATATGTGGATTTATGAGATGATGTCTGAGCTACACTTGCAAATGAATGTATAATAAATTAAATAGTCATAATTGAATTGCTTAAATGTTGTCATGTTTACAGAACAGAAATAACAGCTAAAATGTTGCTGGGTTGTTTATCCCCAGGCGGAGATCAAACGACTGCAGGAGGCCAATAAAGCAGCGAGGAGAGAGAGACAGCTGCTCCTCAAACAGCAGGAGGAGATCGAAAGAATGCGACACACAACACTCAAACTCAAAGAGAGGCTCAAGAGTGCCGACACAAAGCTGGTCAGCCCTTTGATTGGTTTTAAATTTTCCTAAATAAAATTTTTTTTTTTGTCTAAGTACTATATGTAGTTTATTGAACATATCACACTTTTTTTTTTTTTTTATGAAACATCTGCAGGAGTCACCCGTATCAGGTGTGGCGGAGGAGTCAGCTCCGCCCAGTGTGATTGTGACAGACGCAGAGACCCGTAGCCCCTCCCCCATTTCTGTGTCGGGCAGTGAAACCAGCAGCATCATGCAGAAACTGAAAAAGATGCGCTCTCACATGGACGAAAAGTAAATAAACCCCTCACGCATGTTTCTTTTCTATCCATCTATCTTTTCCCTCTTCTGTCCTCTCAAGTAATGCAGAAAATATTTTTGTGCATTTGATTATATTAACCAAACTTTAATGAACCTTATGCATACGTTATCTAGTGCAAACCTCTTTCAAGAAGGCCAAATACACAATGAATGTTTTTTTTTGTACTCAGGGGTGATTTCTTATTTATGACTGGCTAATGCTACTAATAACATGTATTCATTTCTTCGAGGTTCGTCTACAGCTTGCTGACTATGTGACATTTTAAAGTGTTTGTTTATTTCTGTGTGCACAGTGTTTGGTTTGAACATAAGCGTGCTCTGTGTAGGAAAACACCCCTCTCCCTTAATGAATGGAGGAATCTTTCACATCTAAAATAGAGAGCAGCTTCCTTATGCCATTAGTAAACAGGATGTACATTCTGCTAGCCAGATTTCTGAAACAATCTGCAGGTCACGAGGTTTCTCTAATGCATTTCATAACCTCCACATGTTTTCTAAATGCTTTGTCCATTGTGTGTGATCTCATTCTCCCATATTCAGCCACTCAATCCTTGACAACAGGTTCTTGTTTACAGTCATATCTTGACAACTGGTGAGGGTCGTCCCATTGTTCAGAAACTATTCCTAGCACTGACATATTTTTGTCCTGAGAATAAAATTGGTACAGAGGGAAGGGGATTTCACGCTTGTCTGATTCAACTAATCACATGCTGTGTTGCGATTGTAGCACCATTCACACACTTCTGCTCACTTTCTAGCTCTCACTAATAGCTTGATGATCTCTTTTGTATAACTTCCAACTGTATTTATTCAGTACTCATCCGTGTAAACACTTTATCCTGCATCTCATTCAAAGTGATTTGTAATCCAGTCTAGGCAGCTCTTTTTGTAAAAGCAAATATAATTATTATTTGCATTTTTGTCGTCTTCCCTTTATTTAGTTAATTTAAAGGGGTCATATGATGCTATTTTAAAGATCATTATTTGGTGTAACAGAATATGTTGACATACTTTAATGTTCAAAAAACACATTATTTTTCAAATACTGTACATTATTGTAGGTCCTCTATGCCCCGCCTCTCTCAAACACGTCGTTTTCAACAAAGCCCCCTCCTTTGACAGTATTTAACATTTATCACAGCAAAATTAGCAGAATTAGTCACTCAAACATGCCTGCATAGAAAAACAACTTGTTAATTTCACAAAGAAATGTCTGGGGCATAGATCTATAGCATAAACGGTTGTGTATTTCTCACAAAATATAGGGAGATATAACTTTTTAAAAAATTCAAAATCACCATAAATTAATTCATACTACCATTATGGATATTCACAAGTGTTCGTCACAAATGTACTTGTGAATAATTGTTTAAAAGTTTAGATTTTTATTCTTTTTTTTATACTTTTTTTTTTTTTTTATTCACTTAAGGTACTTAGAATTGAACTTTACTTTAATGTTTAAAACGTTTGTTTTCATTTTGGTAAGACTGAAATATGACACAGGTGTTTCTGATCATTTTGTTAGACTCTCCAGACTGCTGTTTGGAGCAGATAAATGTTTCCAGGCAAGCTTGTAATTACAGAGACCTTTCATCTTACTCGTAAAGTTTTTTTTTTTTTTTTTTTTTTGTCTTGTTTGTAAGTATGACACTCACAGTAGTGGCTTATTAAGGATTTGCAGCATGTAGTTAAACGCTAAAAGTCAATAACTGGTTGATGTGTTTGTTGCACAGTAGTTAGAGAAAAGTAAGGAAACGCATATTTACACAATCTCTTTTTCTGTCTCCATATCTGTGTGTTTTTTATGTCTCTCTCTCTCTTCTCTTTTATTGTTTCATTCTCTCCAACTCTGTTCTTCTTGATTTTTGACTGTCCTCTCCTCTCTTTCTTCCTTAGACACTGTTCTCCTGTCCATTATTTCTTCTCTGTCTTTACGGCTCATCACTGGGCCTCTCTGTCTGTCTGTCTCCCAAAACTCCACCCCAAATTCCAGCTCTTTATCTACAGCCAGTTGGTCAGGTACAGTTACCCACAATCCTCCTCTCTCTTCCCATCCCTCCCTCCTCCCCTCTCTCAGCACCTATTTCCCATGGAGCATGCTTTTGTTCATCCACTGCCACAGCTGGGTGGGTGGGGGAATGTTTAGTGGGGATAAAAACAGAAAGAGAGGAATGCAGTGATGAATGAATGGATGAAAATGAACTGACTACACCATGCTGAAATAAGCTGATTCTTTGGCTAAAGCTACTTTAATATTAAGCATAGTTATTTATCTGACTGGGGAAGATTATTTTTTATTTCTAATGATTAAATGATTTATCAAAATCCTTTGTGATTGGTTTTTGAGCCTTGATTTGCTGATCAAATACAGGCAAATGTTTTGAAAATGATTACCATCAATCTCAAAGCCAAAGATTTGACTTGTTTAAATCATGGTGGGTTAAATGAGTGATTTCTGGGTCTTATTTCTTTGGTCTCTGTGGTGTGATCCTGTCAAGTCCAGTCTTTGCCTTATTGCTAATCTGTCTTGTATTAATATGTAAATGTAATTTATATATGGTGAATCTCACAAAAACATGTCTATATTTTACATTAAATTCAAAAGGGAAAAAATAAAACTCTATTTTGCAAATTTGAAGCCTGTTTTTATGACCATCAACTTTTGCATCATTATCTTCATGACAGTTAAGAAAATGTATGCCCTCCTAAATGTTCATTCCTGTAATGCTTCAAGCTTTTTCAGTTTTTTATTGTCATGTTTTGAATGTCAGTACATCCTCATTAATATAAAATAAAAAATATAAAAAATGTTTGCATTACAGAAATAAGGGGGGTTGAATTATTTAGTAACTTAATTGTCATGAAAATCACAATGCAAATCATCTTGATGATTTTAAATGTAGGGTTTATTGCCTTTTTGCAAAATATTGTTTTTTTTTTCTGATTTGTGGTGAAATACAACCTCAACAACTTTCGTGAGCTTCAACCATGCACCACACACAAAGTGTCTCCATTAAATTCATTAAATAAATGCCAGTTCTTGAACTTGGTATCGTGGTGAGTGGAGACCGGGAGGAATATCTCTTTTCAGACAGGCCGGGCAGACTGATATATTGGATGCTTCTGAATAATGCTAGTTTAGGACTTCTTCATCTGCCCAATGGCCACAGTAAATCTTAACTCCAGGCCCTGATTAAATAAGTGTAGCCCGCGATGAGCTAATGAGTATATATGACTGAGGCAACATAATAGAATTTATGGTTAGATGAAGATGGCTGCTGTATTCACGAGGCAAGACGATTGCTTTTAGATAAAGCCATCTGTTTTTATCTAACATGTTTTTAATTATCTTAAACCTCAATGAAAAAGCCAGGCGGGTTTGATCCCTCAGACCAAAGTCATGATACATGGAGGGCTTTTTTCTAAAAAAAAAAAAAAAAAAAAAAAAAAAAGCACCCCCCTTCGATATTAAGCGTAGTTATTTATCTGACTGGGGAAGATTATTTTTATTTCTATGATTAAATGATTTACCAAAAAATTATTTATCCGTTGTGATTGGTTTTTGAGCCTTTATTTGCTGATCAAATACAGGTAAATGTTTTGAAAATAATTACCCTCAATCTCAAAGCCAAAGATTAGACTTGTTTAAATCATGGTGGGTTAAATGAGTGATTTCTGGGTCTTACGTCTTTTGTCTCTGTGGTGTGATCCTGTCAAATCCAGTCTTTGCCTTGTTGCTAGTCTGTTTTGTATTAATATGTAAATGTAATTTATTTATGGTGAATCTCACGAAAACATGTCTACATTTTACATTAAATTCAAGGGGGAAAAATAAAAGTCTATTTTGCATACATGAAGACTGTTTATGAGCATCAACTTTACAAGAAATTGTAAAGTGACCATCAAATTATACAAGAAAATGTATACCTCTAAATGTTCATTCCTGTAATGCAACAAAATTATTTTTACATGATTTCTTATTAATTTTTATGTTGTAATGTTTCATTTATATTTTTATGGTCATTATACTCTCATTAATGTAATATAAAAATATTTAATATTAACATTTATTTAAATTTATATTATTTGCATTACAGAAATAAGAGGGGTTGAATTATTTAGTAAGTTAATTGTCATGAAAATCACAATGTAAATAATCTTAAATATAGGGATTATTGTCTTTTTGAAAAATATACTTTTTTTCTGATTTGTTGTGAAATACAACCCCAACAACTTTCGTGAGCTTCAACCATGCACCACACACAAAGCGTCTCCGTTAAATCAGTTCTTGAACTTTGTATCGTGGTGAGTGGAGACCGGGAGGAATATCTCTTTTCAGACAGGCCGGGCAGACTGATATATTGGATGCTTCTGAATAATGCTAGTTTAGGACTTCTTCATCTGCCCAATGGCCACAGTAAATCTTAACTCCAGGCCCTGATTAAATAAGTGTAGCCCGCGATGAGCTAATGAGTATATATGACTGAGGCAACATAATAGAATTTATGGTTAGATGAAGATGGCTGCTGTATTCACGAGGCAAGACGATTGCTTTTAGATAAAGCCATCTGTTTTTATCTAACATGTTTTTAATTATCTTAAACCTCAATGAAAAAGCCAGGCGGGTTTGATCTAGCAGACCAAAGTCATGACACATGGAGGTCTTTTTTCTGAAAAAATAATGACCTGCCTTCAGTGAAGCACAAGTTTTTACCTGGCACAGCTTGCTAAAAAATATAAATATGCTATAATATTCAATATAGCATGTGAAATTCTTATTATTCAGATTTCACTTTAATGTGCTTTATCATGTGTAATAAACTATACATTTGTATTGGAAAAGCTTTATTTAATTATATTTCTGACTAAAGCAAATATACAATCAAATAATTCCACTGCAGGATTGCACTTACAGAGACAAAAGCGTAACACTGTCAAACCCTGGGTGGACCTGCGTGTTTCAGTTTGTCAGGTGGTTGTCTCCATGTGTCACCCATGAGCTGTATCAGATGCATGAGCTTTACCTTAAAAAGGGTGTTAAAGACACAATAGGGCTGTTTTCCCCATTAAAATGAATGCAGGTCTCCAAGTGGAGCCTTGCCTGTTTTGGAGTGTGTGTGTGTGTGTGAGGATGTGTGGGTGCACATCCTTTGCAAAAGAGACTAATCTGGTGTTTGAAGAAGGTTTGTGAGTGAGTGGCATTATTTGGACGTCTGCTTTGCCTGCTTTTGTGGTGGTCTGTCTCCAGATCTTGTCACTTTGCTTTACACAATCTTGTTCTCCCCTTTTCCGTCTTTTCTGTCTCTCTTTTTGTCTCTCTCGCTCTCTGTCCTGTAGGTTTCTCACTAAAAGGGAGCAGCAGTTGATGCAGAGGCGCAAACATGCGGAGGAACTTCTTGAGTGGAGGCAGCGGTTGGACGCGGAGGAGGCCAAAGTGCGCCGCATGGAGAAACAAGCTCTGGAAGCCTGGGAAAAACAACAGCAGCCACGCAACAGAACACCACTGCAGCAACGCAGCTGGGAAAGTGAGCACAGTAAAACCAGCGGTGGACAAGAGAGTCCCACAGGACAAGGTGAAGAGTGTGAAAAACACAGAGAAGGAAAGGAAGTGATATTGAAAGTACCAAACCAGGACTCCTAAAATTCATCTGAAAGATCCACATTAACTGCCCGAAAAATATCTAATATTTAATCAATAAAAATACAATAAGAATAACAAGACACCATATAGAGCTGTTGCCAATCAAATGAAATCACTAACAACAGAATTCATATTTGCACTGCAGAGGCAGCACAGAAGCTGCATCTGAATAGGTACAGTTACAACTGAAGAAATATTGTTGAGATCAGTGTTTTTGAAATTTTTTAATATAGAAATATGATGAAAAAATAAAATAAATATGAATGTCAAACTAAAACCGCCAGTAGGCTAGGTGGAGGCAAATTATATGAGTGAGTCATGGAATAATTTATTCAAACGATTTGTTCATAGCAGCTGATTTATTTCGTAATGAAACACTGCTATGTGTTGCTTGGAACACAACAGTTCTGTTATGGATTTGTTTCGTTACCAAAATAGACACACAAAAAAAGGAATAATAATTAAAATTGTGTCTAAAATGTAATTTTAAAATTAATATTATGTTTAGCTCTCTTTCTCTAGTGATATTGCTTAAGTCATGTATAAAAACAAGATATCATGCAAGTACTACTGTACAGCACAGCCTCTTGTGGCTTATTGATTTATAAATGTGCTCTTTTAGCCCCTCAAAAGGTTTTCTGCTGTTTGTTATCATGTTTACTCTTTTCAGTTTTTTTTTTTTTTTTTTTGAAAGTCAGTGCTAAAAAGCGTCAAAGCAACAATTATGAATTGAACTGTTACATCTTGTGTATCTGTATGCATGTTCTCACAGAAGCAGGCAGCGAAGATGACGGCTCCCCAGCATTGTCCGTGTCCAGTGTGCACACTGATTTGTCTGTTCCAGAGCAGCTGGCCAGCCCTTCCTCAGACCGACCGGTCTCTGAACTCCACTCTCCTCATCCGAGCAACAGTCCTGCCTCTGATACCATCTACTCACCTGAGTTTAACGCCACAGACAGTAAACAGGTGAAAACTGAACCTATACATAGAGAGACATGGAGTTTTGTTAAAAAAATTTATTTGCTTCTGCATCTAATGTTTATGTCATTAGAGCAATGATTGGATATTGAGCATAGGGATATGCAAAATTGTTTGCATCTTTCAAGTAGTCCAAAGTTGTTAATGTGCTGTTACATTAAACAGGGTTGATTATAGCTCTCTTTGGTGAGTGTGATTTACATGTCCTGACCTTGGATCCCTCTTCCTGTATGTGTTGCAGTCTCCTCCAGAGAAAGCCAGCCTCAGCTCTCTTCGACATTCAGACAGTAGCCGGCCTGGGACTGTCACTGGCACCAGCGGAAGCAGCAAGATGCAGGTGCGCTCCAGCTCCAAGACCAGTGAGCCCCACACCAGTGACCCTCATTCAGCCACTCCATCCGGTAAGATCCTTGCTACCCCCATCAGACTTTGGAAATTATCTGGATTCGTCCTATCAATGTAATGTAGACCTGTTTTCTTTGAAGACTGCAACATTTAGAATAGTTTCATGTAGCATTTGGCTTTCTTACTCCATGTCATCCTTGGTCCTTTTTACTTGCTTAATTTTCTAATAATAGTAATAGTTCTGAAGGTGCTACATACCAGGTATGTTAATTTAGCCTTCTCCAGTTTATCCTTTACATCTTTACTAAATTGGATATGTGAACGCAAGAAGAGGAACACTGTGCCAGCAAAATATAATGCTCTGTTTATCTCTGTGTGTGCACTTCTCTGGATTAAACCATGTTATAAGAGCACAGATGTCTATCTGCCTTATATAGATGATCTGTCTAAAAGAGAGACTGTGCTAAAAGAAACTGTGCTTCTTTTAGGTTTAAAGCATTACCTATCTTTAATATTTAAATGTTCTACTTTTCCACTTCTAATCTTTATAGAGACTATAAAATGTTTAATGCCATATTAAGTGTTTTTTTTTAGCAAAGACAATGATTTGACAATGGTGATATTTTTTGTGCTCTTACCTCAGAGACCACATCCGATCAGAGTGATATTGAGAGCCGTATTCGCGCCCTTAAGGATGAGCTACGCAAGCGCAAATCAGTGGTGTACCAGCTAAAGAAAGAGCAAAAGAAGAGGCAAAAAGAGCGACTGAAAGCTCAGGAGGCGAGTCTGCTGAAACAGTTGGAGGTCAGCCATCATCACCTTTCATATTCATCACCTGTTTCTGTACTGTTTCTCTTAAAGAAGCCGCTTGTCTTGCTGTGTTATTTTGCTGTATTTAATTGGCTATAAAAAAATACTATCAATATGCTGTATGTGTTAATGTTTGTGGCTCTCTCTTCCTCTGGTTCCCCAGTCATATAATGACTTTATTCAGAAGACCAAGGCTGAGTTGAGTAAAGAGCCAGACAGCACTCCAGCTACTAAACCCCAGATTAAAACTCCCACGTCAGCCACTGAAAAGCCTCGGATAAAACCCCCTCCGCTTCAGAGGTCAGCCTTGACATTTACCAATCATTTTTAATTTACTCTCCATTCTCAGTTGTTTTTTTGTTTTGTCTTTTGTATACCTCCCATAACATTTGATGCACATTTACTTCATAGGCCTGAGACTAGCAAGAACTGGAAGATCGTCACAGAATCTGAGAAATTAGACACTGTGCCCACGGAGACATCAGCAGATAAAGGTGCAATGCCTTTTAACCTAAATACATGAATGTTGACATTAAGAATATTGATTCGGACCAAAATTAAAAGTGTACATGATGCTATAATTGTGTATGATGTCTGCTTTTGTTTGCAGATGATGTTGCACCATCAAGACTTCATAAGTATTTTTCCGAACATGATGACATTTCCTCAGATGAAGATCCTCCTACAGTTACTCCAACTCCAATTATGGGAAGTCCAGAACATATGGACATTTTGAGGAGCTTGCATAGTCCAGAGTATCTGAGGCACCAGTCAGAAGATGCCCCCCGAATCAAAGAACATTCTGCTAGACCAGAAGCCAATGACTTCCTTTCTGAAGATGAGAGCGTGGTCTCTAGCCACAAGTCAGGTATTATGGAGGAACTGGAATATGCAAAGTCGGAGGGGTCTGAGAATGACCAATCTGACCAACACTCTCACCCTCTGCTTAAACTGGATCTTGGGCTTCAGATTCCGTCTCTGAATGACATGAAACCCAAATTTGAAGAGGAAAGGTTGTCTGAGAAGGATGCTGATGACAAGCCAGTATTTCAAGATTCTGCAGATGTTGGAGAGAGTATGAGATTTACTGACTCAAGCGCATCTCCTGTGGTGAAATCAAAAGATATAGACTATCCTTCAGCTGAAAAGACTCCTTCAGCCATAGATCGTTCTTATACCCCTGACTTCTCATTGTCCAAGAGGGAGGATTCACCAAAGATGAAAGATAGACCGTCACCCTTAGGAGATGGCTATAACGATGACTTTGAGTCTTCCTTTGGGTCATCATTTAAGGAGGATAATCATGAATCAAAGCCTACATCTCCCTCTGCCCCAGAGCCCAAAGAAAAATCTGTTAAGTCTCCAATGTACAGCAGTGAAGAGGAAATTGAAGAAGAACTGAGTGTTCGATCAGGAAGTACTAATGGCAGCTTCCAAACTGAAAGTCATGCAGACCTTAATAGCCTTGGTAAAGGCTCCAAAGAAGACATCAGGAGCCCTTCAAAATGTTCAACTTCACCACAGCCCCAAATGCCAATTTTGCCAGTAAAGGACGAATTGCCAGGCTTCTGCATTGGAGACCGGGTTCTGGTGAGTAATATACAACCAGGGACACTGAGATTCAAGGGACAAACTAACTTTGCCAATGGATTCTGGGCCGGGGTTGAACTGGATAACCCTGAGGGAAGTAACAATGGAACTTACGATGGGGTGGTGTACTTTGAGTGTAGGGAAAAACATGGTATATTCGCCTCAACAGACAAGATCTCTCGTCTTCCAGAGAAATTTGAGGCCAGTGCAGACACTGAAGATGAAGATTCATCATGTGATGACCAGCCAAATAGTAAAAACAAAGGTTCTGAGAAACAGTTGGTGCACAGAAATCTGTTAAACAAAATGAAAGGAGAAAAATCTGACCTAGATTTGCATCCTGAGACCAGAGAGCCTTTGGATGAACACGAAAAGCCATTGGAACTCAACATCAAACAGCTTTCAACTGGGCAAAGCACCTTTATTAAATCTCAGCATAACCTGGATTTTAATGATATTGACTGCAATATCATTAAGGACTGTGACAAAAGTCGGCACACAGTGCCTAACGGCAGAGACAGGCACATCATTCTCAAATTCGAGGACGCATCTGTTGATAATGTTGGTTCATTGCTCAATAATTTGGATAAAGGGACATCTAAAAAACAAAAGCAGGAAGAGGAACCAACAGCAGTCATTTTGGACCTGTTGGTTGAGGATGAGAAGTCTAGAGTTGATGGTCTTCAGAAATCCACTGACATCTCAATCGAGGAGGCCAGTCTCGATAATAGAGAAGACTTGAATAACAAAAGGGCTTTGACTACACTAGCAGATAAACTTGTGGAAAACTTCTTAAGTGATGCGGTGAAGCAATTTCAGAAGATCAAGAAAGACAAAGAGGAGAAGTTATCAGCTGCTAATCAGTTGAAAAGAGACTTCATCAATGAAGATGATGGACTTAGAAGCAACAACTTTAAGTCTCAGAGCAGGTCTTCATCTAAAACAAAGACGGACAGTTTCCGCACCTTCTTTGATGATTATCAGGAGGAACTTTCATCTCCAGAGCATTGCAACAGACCTGTAAGTGACTTTGAAGATTTTGATTTATCTAAAGATCCTATAGAATAGAATAAATGAGAAACCAGTTAAAAAAAACAGTCTTAAATAAAAGTTATTTATTGAAATTAAGTGAATGATTGACCCAACAAACTGATAACATTGCTGATGTGTAAAGCTTAAGTTGACATTTCCAGCTGTATTGACAGACATCTGAGGGCTGATGTTACCTTGGAACCTTCTTTTTAGGCCTGCAGTGTGTTGCAAAGTTCAAATAGAGAATGTAAAGATAAATCAGATCTTCTCTTGATGGAAGTTGTAAGAGGTGATCTTGATTAGTGTTAACTATGCTTCTTCAACAGGAGAGCCCTGTCCTGGGTACGAGTGGACAGGAAGAGCTAGCTAAACGTCTGGCAGAGCTGGAACTGAGCCGTGAGCTCTTCGATGTCCTTGGTGATGAGCAGGACTGGTTTGATGAGGACTTTGGTCTCAGTTCACGAAAACAACAGCAGATGCAAAAACGTCAACAGCAGCAAGATGGGATTTCTAGCTCCTTGAGTTTAAGTGCGGGAGAACAGGTCAAAACACCGCCCAGGCCTGAACTTCCCGTGCAGGTGAAGCAACCTGAGGAGCCTGCCATCATTGTTCCTCACACTGTCCAGGAGGTGGAGAAACTGGTCATCGCTGCTACTCAGGAGATCTGGAAAAGCTGCAAACTGGGTCATGGTAGACCAAGCCTGATTGGAGTATCCAAACCTCAGCCCTCTAATATTTTCCTGGAAGGAGACTCCAAAGCCAGTGACCTGGAGACTCAATGCCAACAAAGCTACAAACTGGTAGGGATTGAGATGCTCACATTGAGGTGTTTGTTTAACCTTGGCAAGGTTTTTGTAGGCATTTCCAAGAAGATGAGTAAAAATCTTTGCTGTTATATTGATTTACAGGCCATCTTTGATTTATCATGGGAGGTTATTCAAGACATCTATGCAGAAGATCCAAAAGTTGATCAGCCACAATGGATGAAGCCACGTCGCCTTAATTCCACCTACTTCCATCGGGTGAAATGCCCCAATGACATCACAATAGTCCAGGTATGCAAAGTGACAGTAAAGACTTTAACGTTGATAAAAAAATATTTCTATTTCAAATGCTGTTCTTTTGAATGTTGTTCATCAATTAAAAAAATATCACTGTTTCCACAAAAATATTAAGCAGCACAAATTTTTTTAAACATCGATAATAATAAATGTTTTTTGAGCACCAAATCAGTATATTAGAATGACTTGATCATGTGACACTGAAAACTGAAGTAATGGCTGCTGAAAATTCAATTTTACTATCATAAATATTTTATTTTATTTAATTTAAGTATGTTTATTTGTGTTTATGTATTTTCTTTATTCAGGAATTTGTCACCACTGAGGTACTGAAGTTGTGTGGTCTAAAGAAAGAGCAGAACCAGAAAACAGACTGGCAGAAAATGATCAAATTTGGACGGAAAAAGCGAGACAGAGTTGACCACATTCTAGTAAGTGTATTAAACCTCAAATTCAGAATGCTGGTGTCTGAAATTGCATTTTATTTGATTTATAGACTTGCTTAGGTATTTAAATGTCTATAATCACTCTTCCACTTCTAGGTCCAGGAGTTGCATGAAGAGGAATCCCAGTGGGTGAACTATGATGAGGATGAACTTTTTGTAAAGATGCAGCTTGCTGATGGGATTTTTGATGCCTTGCTAAAAGACACAGCTGACGTTCTGACCCAAATCCAAGAGAAGAAGTCCAAAAGAACTCTTTGATGATGCCTGTACAGAGATATGTTTTAGGTACCTTCTGTTAAACACAAAATAAAGGATTTGGCATAAAAGGACACTCAGTGAGGAATTCTCTTTCAGTCTGCTTGTGCAGTCCACGAAAAGTTGTGGATTCAGGATTCAAGGCCACAACACCTTGTCAGAGGTCTGACTTGTCATGGAGATGTTCACATTCTCATCCGGGAAGTCTGATGAACTCAGCTCTTGATGGTCCGGTGTTAATTGTAGCAGCTGTTTGGGTCCAGATTCCTCATACTGTGTCTGTTCATCACCGCTGCTAAAACTGGCTGTGCCATTCTCAAGTCTTGTGATTAAAACTCAAGGGTCAGATCAAATCAGGACAGACCTAAAGACTCAAAGACTTGTTTTTATTTCCAACTAGATTGTATCATAAGAAATACTTGTTTTTTTTCTTTAATTCTATTAAATTTTTTTTTTTTAAGTAACATTTGAATTTGAAAGTAACATTGGAAAGTTTTTAAAGAAAAGAGATTATTTTTCCATTGACATGATTAATTGCAGAACTAAGCACAATAAGTACAATTTGAATGTTGAAATGGCAATACAGTGTAAAGGGATTTGATGCAAGATAATGTTGAATGCAAAAATATGTAAATGATATTTAACTGCTTTTTGAAAGCAACAGGAAGACTTCTCGTAATGGTTTTGTTTTGCTCCATACAAAACAATGTTGTATTGGCAACACCTGCTACAGTTATTGGATGCCAAAAGATTGAATTGAAGTATATGAACTGTGCTAAACACGGACATGCTGGGTTCTAGCCTCAACATTTGCCTTTTATCCCATTCATTTTAAGTGCCTCCATTGTTATGTTTGCTCATGCACAAGCGACTTTTCCCAACCTTCCTTTGACCAGTGTCATAACGGTCCCTTTTGGCTTTTTCTTAACTCTTAACTTATTTCTTCGTAGCTGGACAAACCTCTAATACTGTAAGATGTACATTTCTGCCTTACTTTGTGCGTGTACCCATCATCAGAACCTTTTTAAAGTACATTTTTGTGTTTTAAGAAAAGAGGAGTGGTAATGTTACGCTATTACTGGCACAAGGGCATGTTTATTTACTTTTAAAGGAGGGGTTTCACTCATTGTGTACCTTTCAGATGAACTGCTCAAGGGCTCAGCACGTCCAACGTCTGTTATCCTCGAATGCTGTGATGTACATATTTGTTTGTAAATCAGTCGCCATTACAATCCTGGTCTCATAAGAAACATCTTATCATCATAGTGTCTTATGTGTATAATTAGCTGTAACCAGCCCTTCCTCGCCTCTCTTAAAGCTGTACTTCATGAGCCAGACTGTCCAGTAGTGACCTGCAGCATCATTGTGAGGATAGATCTAGAGCATTGTGCCGTGTCAGTGGGTTAAACTTCATCTATGCAGCAACAGAGTCTCTGATACCCAGCATCAGTTGCTCATCCAATAGCATGTCTAATTATATAGGTAACGGAGATCTCTACCTCGTTCTGACAATAGGCTACTACAAATAGTCTTTTTGGCTAATGTGTTTAAACTTTTAACTGTGGGCGGGAAATTAGGATTTGTGTGGCACAAGTGGTTTGTTAATCAGTTTCTACTTTTAAATTGGTAGGGCATAGAAATGTTTCGCATCCCGTAAGTGTATGTATATTTATAATGATGTACTGTGAGTGACAGAGGTGCACTTGAAGACTTGTAAATTGTTTTACCCATGTAAATAGAGTCCATGCCTATCTCCTGTGAGTGGACTCATGGAAGATTGCTGTGAAAAGGGACGTGGTTCCTTTTGCTTCCATGTATATATTATAAATATATTTGTTAATTGAACTGATCCTTTGGAAATTGTAAATAAAGATCTTGTCATTTCTCAGTCATAACATTTGTTGTGAAATCTTTTACATTTTGTCATGACTTTTCATAAACGGTGTACAAAATAGGGCCTTTTTTTTCAACAAATGGTTAGATAAAGATGTGCATGTCTAAATACTGTAAATCCCAGGTTTATTGTCATTTTCTAGCATGAAACAAATTAAACACCAAAATACACTTTTTATTAACAAAATTGAAGCAGAATGACATTAAATATTAAGTTTTGGGTCATTACACTTTGTTAACAATAGTGAATTGCATGTCAAATAACATTTACATTTATGCATTTAGCAGATGCTTTTATCCAGAAAGAGGAACAAACGCAATAAGTCAAGGAGCCAACAATATTCGTAATGTACAATTCTAGGTTTATTTGACTAGATTAGGAAGAGGAGGGAATAGGAGAAAAATTTCAATCTCTCAAAATGATGACATTGTATGATTTTATTTGTTGGATACAATCAAAAGAGTCAAGAACTGTGACACAGCTGACACGGAACAGCATACGTTGTTTACGTCCAGCGGATATTCTCCAAAATGGCACCAGGGTGATGCGGAGGAGACGAATTGTTGAATAAAGTCGTTTTTTTTTCTTTTGCGCACAAAAAGTATACTCGTAGCTTCGTATAATTGCAGATGAACCCCTGATGTCACATGGATTATTTTACAGATCTTCTTGCTACGTTTCTGGACTTGGGAACATTTCAGTTGCGTTGCTGTCTATGCAGGGTCAGACAGCTCTCAGATTCTCAGATTCAAAATATCTTAATTTGTGTTCTGAAGATCAACGAAGGTCTTAGGGGGTTGAAACGACATGAGGGCGAGTAATTAATGACAGAATTTTAATTTTTGGGTGAACTAAACCTTGAAAAAAATTTTCCCTGGGTGGAATGTGCCCAGTCAGAAACTTTGGACAAGACATTGGAAATGAACTTTGGACACACACAATATGTCAATATTTGAGGAAAGGGTGATTCTGAACGAATGGATCAAGGTGTCAATATAGAGGAATGACCAAACCTGCTCTGGCTTAAGTCTAATAAGAAAACCCAGAGATATCATAGTTTAGAACAAATATGTCCTAATTTATTTTTATTTTTATTTTTTATTTTTTTTTGTGGCAACAAAAATATATTGATGGATGGAATTATTATATATATTTTTAAATGGATCCATCTGGGACTTTTAAGCAAATGGGTTGCGATTTTAAAAACAAATGTGATTACCTAAGGTGAATAATTCAGCAAAAATTATATGATATTACACCTATAACATCCACATATTGATCAATGAAAAAAAGTAAACATATACAATATGACACAATATGTCTCCCTCTGTGTTCAGTCTGTAAATAATACAACCAACATTTGATTTTCTGTTTATTTTCTTTCTCCACGTTTAATAATTCATAACTTTTTTTAACGTTTGAAAATTTTGGTCGTTACGGAAAAGACGCTGCAACTGTGTGAGGTACGATTTTAATTTGTGTATAAATACATAGAAATAATTTGTTAATAATAAAATGAAAATGCCTTATATTGATCTCACTCTTTGTTGGGACTATTATCGTTTTAAACACATCATTCAAATACTTATAATTGATTTAAGATTGAAAAATTGGGCCTGGGACAAAAGACAATAATTCAAATTAAACGTAAAAACAGTTGAACATCAAGTTTCCAAGACAGTTTTAATGTGACCTTCGTATAACAAAAAGAAAATATATATGAAAACTAACAGAGTAGAGTTAAGTGGGAGGGAGTTGAGCGTGTGACCAGTCGCAATAAACTTTCTATCACTTTCTAATAGAGTTAGTTTAGTTTGAGCTGAAATAAGGGAAAATGGCGCGGCGGAGCTGCTGTGCCACGTCTTGTTACACGACAAAAACCAAATCAAATCCATTTAACTCTTTCCTATGTGCTTTTATTTGTTTTATAAGTCTTAGTCCTTTAATCTCCGAAGCCGGGCTGTACACCGCGTCGGATCAGATTATTATTTTATCACCGGAGAATGTGGACTCCGTGCTTTTTAACTCCACCGCGGCTCTTCTTGTAGAGTTTTACGCGACCTGGTGCGGACACTGTGTTGCCTTCTCACCCACCTGGAAAAGCCTCGCCAGAGATATTAAAGGTTAGTAGCCTCATATTTACACATCATGAAGATAGGATACTGTCGCACAGTATCAGCTGTTTGTGTCCTGCAGCGTCAATGCAAAACAGCTGGACTTCTGTTACAGTATCATTTACCATGGTAACCGGTTTAATCCGAAATAACATAGTTACTGTTATGGTTACTACACTAGCACTGTGGTATTGTAGTTGGTATTTGCTTCCACTTTTGTCAAAAATAAATCAACACAATGGCAATAAGCTTCCACAAGGTTTAAAGGATTCTTTACATATATTTATTGCGGATTTACATTATTTACAAGTGATTTTGGTACCTTAGTGATTTTTGTGAGGGGTTTTATCCTAACTCTGATGCAAAACATATTGAATTCTGTGCAAACTGTTTTCAGCAAACTAAGTAACCTCAATGATGACTAATTTACCTACAGATGAGTTTTATTAGTGGACATTGAATAGTTAGAAACACAGAGCTAACTGAGAAAAGCTGGTAGACAGCTAACTAGGTTACATAATAATGAGCTGCCTTCTTTGTACAACGGTATTGACATATACATATAAACAAGCAATGTTTACCTAAGCTGCCCACCAAATGAACTTGTGAACGGCCTGCCAAGTGAGCTTCCAACCTAGTAAGCCTAAACAGTGACTTAGTGAGTTACCTACCATGTCAGCTTATTCTGTCTACCAAGTGAGAATGCTCTGTGAAGCCGTCTACTTGGGCAACATTTATGGGCATCATCGGTGCATTTAGAGTTAATTTTGTTCCTTACAAATGTAGGCAGTTCATTTAGGTTTTGAGACACAACTAGTTTAAAGTGCACATATATCTTTTCCTCTTCTGTTGCTCTAGGCTTGAGGTTTTTGAGCTGCCTAATCTAGGTTGACAGTATCACAGTATCATCAAAAACACACTCTTTTGACACCTGGAAGTCCCCTTTGTGAAAGGTTAATGGAGCATATGTTGTGACTGAGAACACCGTATCTTCAGTGTTGATCAGAAGCTCTGCTTGGTCATATTGTTCCAGATGCTATTTGACATGGTGTTGACGTTGTATTTGCACAGACAGATGTTTGATGTTTTTAACCACAGACTCCTTACTGTCATAACACAGCCTCTTTTTTTTTTTTTTACTTAGCAACATGCAACTGAAATCCATTTGCAAAAACACTATCGATCCCATTCTGTGCATTGATTCCGTTTCATAAACTCTGCATTCTGTATTTTGTTGCTGTTGTAGAATGGAAGCCTGCTGTTGATCTGGCTGCTATTGATTGTGCTAATGAAAGCAACAGAAAAGTGTGCACCAATTTCGGCATCACAGGATTTCCCTCTCTGAAGGTAGTGTGCAATTTAGAGACCATGCAATTATTGTTGCTGTTGTGGTCGTTTATAATTCTAGTTCAACGTTTGTTTTCCTGTAGGAAAGAAAACCCACAAATGTTTTTTAATTTCTCAGTCGTAGCAAGCAATGTGATTAAATGGAAACTTTTCCTCCTAAGAAACAAACAAACCCTAGTAATTTCACCTCTAGAGTTTCAGAACAGATCTCAACAATTTGTGATGAGATTCTGCAATTACAAGTCTGAGATTTTAATATGAACGGAAACATTTTCAATTAATCTCGAATTTATTTCTCATTAATTAATATTATATAAAATAACATTTT
>NW_015644118.1:726892-746137 GCF_001515625.1 Sinocyclocheilus rhinocerous
TATATATATATACTATTGTTCAAAAGTTTGGGGTTCTTAATTAATGTTTTTGTTCACCAAGGATGCATTCAATTGATCAGTGGCAGTAAATACATTTATTTATACAAAAGATTTGTATTTGAAATAAATGCTTTCTATTACTTAAAGAGTCCTGTAAAATAATAGTGTTTTCCACAAAAATACTAAGCAGCACAACTGTTTTTTTTAACGTTGATAATAATAATAAGAAATGTTTCTTGAACACCAAATCAGCATATTATAATGATTTCTGAAGGATCATGTGACTCTGAAGATTGGGGTAATGGCTGAATGTTGGCTGAAAGTTGTAAATTCAACTTTGCCATCACTGGAATACATTACATTTTAAAATATATTAAAATAGAAAACCGTTATTTTAAATTGTAATAATATTTCACAATATAAATTTTTTACCATATTTTTAATCAAATAAATGCAGCCTTGGTGAACATGTGAATCTTCTTTCAAAAACATTAACAAATCTTACCAAGATCAAACATTCAATACAAAGTTAATACAGATGAAATATCTTCTGAGCTCTAAAAATGCAAGTAACATCTGAGCAATACAATTTTCTCTTCTGGATAACCTTATGTGTGGGATCAGCAGTATAAACATACACAATATAAACACTGTTAACTTTGTAAATGTAAAAAAATGGAAATAAAGAGAATAAATCACCTTTAAAAAATTTATTGGGTCTTGTTCATGAAATATGAGGAGAAAATTGTGTACATTGTTCATAAAACCATTCTTATGTAAATTGTTGCTGCAGTGACAATTGATTTACCTGGAAATTCATTCTGCTTGTGTTCATGACTGAGGCCCTCTGCAGAGCGCAATAGTTTGACTTGTGAGGTTTTTCCACACAGATGAATCCATTTTATTCGTGAATAACTGTTCTTTGTTCAGTCATGCACTATGGGTACAGGCTATGCTGAAGCCAGAGGTACGAACTGATGGAACTGAATCTGTCAGTGTCAGTTCTTTGTCCATTCTCCTCATAAACATTTAACTCACTGTTGCCAATCCTTGAATTATTGTATCATTTTCCTTCAGGGAAACTCATCACCAGATGTTCCTTTACTATTTGGGTGTTTTTGTATATGGATTTTGTTAGTCTAGTTTTGTGTTCTTGTCTTGTAAAATAAAGTGGACATTCTTATGAAGGGACAGAGTGAAAATCTTCCACAGCTTTGATGAATTTTAAGGGGGTAAAAGTAAGAGCTGTTGACTAAAGCTGTCAATGAGGCTCTGCAGGCATGCAGCTGATGTGAAGGGCTCAAGTAGCACTGTTACTGATCTCCCTCTGTCTTTCTCAGTTCTTCCCTGCTTATTCAAGCAGTGAGTCCAGGGGCCTGGAGCTCAGAGGTAAAAATGTGTCTCTCTTTATTTCCAGTGTGTCCTTAAAGGAATAGTTCGCCCAAAATGAAACAATTTCGCTCATTGTTTATTCATGCTCATGTTGTTCCAAACCCGTTTGACTTTCTTCCTTCTGTAGAACACGAAAGGAGAAATTTCGAAGAATTGTTGATGATGCTGTTAAAGGGATAGTTCACCCAAAAATGAAAATTTGATGTTTATCTGCTTACCCCCAGGGCATCCAAGATGTAGGTGACTTTGTGGTGGCAGTAATGCACTTAAAAGTCTGCGATCCGCCGTAAAGCAAGAAGAAGAAGAAGACGCCTCGCACCTGCTGTTGAGAACGTGCTCAGGAGGACGCGCCGCCGCTCAGGACAGTTCGAACAGTTCGGACATTGCATGAATCAGAGGTAAAAAAAACCGATATAAATACTGTTCAGTTTCTTGCACAGACCGATCATTTCGTGTCTTTACACATCAATGTATCGTCACGAGCCGCAGGGTTTAATTTGGTTTTGTTTGTGTATGTTTTTTTTTACTCCCAAAGCCGTGATTCCCATTCACCTCCATTATAAGACTGACAGACTGCAATGGTTTGTGTTCTACTGAAGAAACAAAGACACCTACATCTTGGATGCCCTGGGGGTAAGCAGATAAACATCAAATTTTCATTTTTGGGTGAACTATCCCTTTAAAATTTTCTGTAATTTACAGAATTTAAAAACATATATTCTATATATTTTATATATATAAATTCCAACATTTTGATTGTTAAAGAATCTGCATCTATTCTGCTTCATTTAAGAAATTTGAAACATTCCCACAATTGAAGATAGTAATGGGGATTAGAAGTGAAGAAAGTAAAGGGGAGAAAATAAAGTTTTAAACCATTCCAGTCAAAATAGACTGGGAGACATATGTTTATGGGAGAGAAATGAGAGATTCCACATGTAGTCAAGCCAAATAACTCACGGGATATTGTTCATTAAATTGGTTGATTGCAAGACTGGAGCAACTGTTGTCTTTCACACTGCGATTGCAAAAGAAAAAAAGAAAAGCCAAGAGAAAAAGCCACACAAAATTATTGTGATGTGTTACATTAAAAATACTAACAGTTCAGATTTTACTGACTAATTAAAAGAGAGCATGACAGAACAAAACAGCCTGTCAAAGTGATGGTATTAATTATTTGTAGCACAGCCTCAAAAGAGTATCATAAATATAATCCATAGAACTCATGCACTATATTCCAATTGTTCACAAGTTGTATGATAGGTTTGTGTGCGACACGTCGTTTAACATTAAGGACCAGATTTACTAACAGCTTGCGCCAGCACAAACCCTCTTTTGCTGTCAGGATTTAATAAAGACTAGTGGAAAAAATAGTGAAAAGGCATGGACGCAGTAATTTTTGTGACTGAGTTTATTGCATATGCATTTGGAAGAGTTTTCACTCCCATCAGCAATTTTATGGGATTGCAATCTCGCGCTAATTTGCCGTTTAGTAAATCTGGCCCTAAAGAACTTCCCCTCTGCTGTAAGTTGTCATTTTCGGGTAAACTATTCCATTTCTTCCAATTCTTAGTCACTTAATCAAGATCTTTGATGTTTACTTATGATGTACTTTACCTTTGTCTATATACGAGCATGTTTTTTAAATGTTCATATAGGATTTCCGAGGGATGTGAGAGGCCTTCGGCACTACATTATCGATAAGTTGGAGATGCACAACGAGGCTTGGCCGCCTGCTTGTCCACCTTTAGAGACTGCTAGGTTAGAACACAATGTCCTAGTCACTTTTCAACTTCTATTTAAAAGCATATCTTCATTTTAATTTGCACTTGAAATCTTAAAGGTTCGGATGTCATCTATTATCATCTGTTTGCTGATTTAACGGTTCTGTAATGTAAATAATGCTTGCATGTAATGGTCAGCGAGCATGTTGGTTTTGTTTGCTTTTAGTCGATGCTGCAGTGCAAAAGTTCGCTCAAATAGGGAAGGAAAATGACAAACCATAAACTTGATTTGTATCTTATTTCTATATTTTGGTGTCATCTGTCAAATCATTGCAGGAAATGCTAAGAAAAGCTTTTTGTCCTCTGAGAGCCAGAAAATAAAGAAAGCAAAGAAATAGTTTAGGCGGGAGTGTTTTTATTAATTTCAGAAAAAAAATGGCATCATAGTTAAAGTAGGTTTTAGTTCAAGGCTCAAGACTCTTTTAGTAAACTCCCTAGGAAATGAGAAAACTATACAGTCAGACCATGTACATTTTTTTTGATGGTTTGCATTACATTATCTTTACTTATTTGAATCTAATCTTTTTTTCTCTCCACAGTGAGGCAGAGATAGACAGCTTCTTTCAGACCAACAATGTGAAGCTCCTCGCTCTTGTGTTTGAGAGTAAAGACTCCTACGTGGGGAGAGAGGTGAGATCAGTTTACACAAGGATGATTTAAAGGAATAATTCACACAAAAATGAAAATGTTGTAATTTATTCACATTTTTCCAAGCCTGAATTCCTTTCATGGAACACAAAACAAAAGATTCTGATGAGTTTAATCGTAACTTTACATTTTAGATATACATTCTGTCACCTTTTTTTTTTTTTTTTAGGTGACATTGGATTTGTTGCCGTATGAAAACATAGCTGTGCGCAGAGTTTTAGACACAGAGACGAGTTTGGTGTCCAGGTTTGGTGTGACCGATTTTCCTTCATGTTACCTGTACAACTCATCCAGACATATCTCTAGACTCAAAGTGTAAGTGCTCCATTTCCTTCATACGACCCTACAGCAGCTATAAAGAATGTTTTCATAAGACAGACAAGAGAAGTATTTGGGATGTTTGAAAACTAATGCTAAGCTTAAGCTAATGCTTATCACTTTTAATAAAGCTCATACTTAAAATGATCATATTAAAGAATTAAACTTAAGGGTGCTATTATTTTTTGACGAGACTTAAGATTTTGACCTGGTGATTGATAAAACAGCTGAAAAAATCTCATAGAATTGTATTGGAGGGACCAAAATTACACGGGTCACCTTTAATCTCTCTTTCACAGTGCATTAGCATGAGCTAGAGCCGAGGCATTTTACTCTTACAGTCTTATAATTAAGCATTTAGCATTTGCTTGATCTCGTCTTCTCAGTTTTATGATCATTAGCCATTGCAGGAAGAATCACGCAACATCTGGCCATGTTAATGAGACAACAGCATTTTAATGCATGCAATTATTCAAGATCACAGAGCTTTCATAATCATTTCTAACCAGGAGCATAAATCAGAGGTCTGCTTGCTTTGTTATGCTTATTTGCGAAAAATAACTTGGCATGGGTGTGGGGCCCTTTAGATGACAAATGCAAAAGAGAAATGATTTATGGTTGGTTTATATTGTTTCCGTCCTCCTTGATGGTGTGCAGAGGGTGTGTATGTGTGTGTTGAGGGTGGTTTTAATTTTCGACGCCGAAACAATGTTGCTGCTTTTCTGTGTTTCACCTGCCAAGCAGTCCCTGCTCTGCAGAGCAACAGATGGCGTCCCGTCAGGTCTGAATGCGTGATTGATCTTGTGTAGCATGCACAAAAACATAAACACACACACTATCTCCACCATCTCAGGTCCTCGTGGTCTCAGAAGCGTGCCGTCAGACCCTGGGGACCTCAAGCTGAGGGTCTGATTGAAGCTTGGGTAGATGAGGGAGTGTGTGTCCCCCTGTGCTGGAGACACAGGAATGCACAGTGGTGTTTATTGTTTGATTTGCCAGGGTTAGTGAAGAGGGTAATGATCAGTAATGACATCTCATCAGCACACCACACCCACCATCTGTTCATCTGAGGAAGAAAGGTAAATGGATGATAGTGGAAAACAGGAGAAGAGAGACATTGGAGTCAGCTCACTTTTTTTAAGCAGCCATAAGCACAATGCATTCCTAGACACGCATTTAATATTTTTGGAATAAAGTAACGTTTTATTACTATTAATTTCTAGATTTGTTAAAAAAGGTTTGAATTACAGTGTCAAGAATTCAAGGAAGTCAGGTGACAGTTTTTTTTCAAGTTGGTGTCTCAAAAACGCATCTTAGTGAAATAGTGGTTGACAAATATACGTATTTTAATGTCCAGTACTGATATCTAGAGACTGTATTGGCACAATGGCAGATATAAAGCCAATTGATAAAATAAGGTCAGTAAGATATATATATATATATATATATTTTTTTTTTTGGAAAGAAAGTAATACTTTTATTCAGCAAGAATGCATTAAATTGATCAAAAGTGACAGTAAAGACTTTTGTTACAAAGGATTTGAAAATATTTTATTTGATGAAATAAATGCTGTTCTTCAGAGATTTCTATTAATAAAAGAATCCTGAAAAAAAATTATCCACAAAAATTAAGCAGTTTTTAAAAATGTAATAAAATAAATGAAGCCTTAGTGGGCATAAGAAACTTTTCAAAAACATGTGAAAAATTGAACGTTATATGTATGAAATAAACATTTACACTGTAAGCGCAACATTGTCTTTTCTGTACCACTCCATTGACTTGTTTATTGTTTTTCAATCTTGTTTTTTTATATATTTACTTAAAATTCATGTAATATGAAATCTAAAATTTATTATGAATGTTACCAGGGCTTTTTTATTCATCCATAAGGCTGTCAGCATATTTTTGAATTGACACTAGGCAACGTAACACTTCTGTTAATCAGCCAAGCAAGGGTACCCTTTTTAGCCCTCCGCATTATGAGAATTTCTGTCCAATTCAAAATACGAACTAAACAACAAATCTCAAAATGTTCAAATATCAGCTGATGAATCTGCCTGGACAATATATTTATCTCTCCGGTCACAAATGAAATGTTTTCTCTCACTTTCAGTCTATAACTCTACTTCCAGCCCTAACTCTAAAGCTGCGTCCAAATTCACATACCGTCAAAGTATGTAATGCATTTGCTAAAGAACTATTTCTTGACCCATTATGTTCTGTTAGTATGCATGTAGTTTGAATCCAACCCGGACATACTATATCTGCCATGACAGATGCGCTAGTTCATATTTCATCTACTGTTTTATGAATACTGTGTATTCTGACATACAGCTCATTTGACATACTGCTTTTGCATACTATATAGTAGGGAAGTAGATATATATTTAACCTAACTCTGACTCTAATCCAGACCCGAACCTTAACCCTGACTCTTCTTTTAATTCCTTTCCCAAACTGAACTGATTCAATAAGCAGTAGCTCTATAAACATGGACTCTGAGCTATTCTGGAGTCTGGTAGACATGACACCTACTCCACATTCTTTTTGTCACATGTTGTCACATACTTGAGATTATGTTTAGTGGTTGTGCGGCCCTCACTTCTCTTTCTCCTCCTCCATCAGACTCAATGAAGCTCGTACCTTTTACTCATACGCCCTCCAGAGGTTGCCAGGGGTAGAGCGGACTGGCAAACCCCAGATTCCCATCACTGATCTTATCAAGAACTCAACTCTACAGGAATGGAGGTCGTTTAACAAGTTAGTGCACACAAACTGACATGATCAGTCATTTTCTTTTCACATTTAGATTTATTTTACATATTAATGCATCATTTCAATTCAGTGCATTCCTGTAGCTCAAACAGTAAAGCATGGCGCTATAGCAACGCCTTACCATACCTTGAATGTAATGTAAGTCGCTTTAGATATAAGCATCTGCCAAATGCGTATGTAAATGCAATTAATATAACAATTTTTTACCTAAGATAAATGCACTGAAATGTTAGAGGATTCCAATTTTGCAAACATTTTCATTAGGTCTTCTTACACAAATCAGTAGTAGTTTATGAATATTCAAATATAGTCATATTTAAACATTTATCAATCAAAGTTTTATTTGTTAAGTGTTATAGAATCTAAAAATGTTTTGTACAATTATGATCTATTATTGTTGGAGTCTTACCAAAATTGTTTACTGAATCATGTGGACTCTTTCAAGGTTTCCTGATTTAAATGGTGCACACTTATAATCCTACATATAATCTACCTACGGACTCTCCCACTCCCCCCTCCCAAATACACACACACATTGTCACTTTAATCAGTCTAAATAAGCTCTTTTTGCACTACAAATCATTATATCTGCACTGTTGTTTACTTCACTGGTTTGCACTCTATCTGCCATGCCGTGTGCTGCTTTATATATATTTTTTTATATTTTTTTTTTACATTTTACCTTATTTGTATATTTGTATAGTTGTATTTTATATTTAATCTGTATATCTGTATTTATGTTCTACTGTTAGTGTTATCTGTATGCACCAACCCAGACAGCAACATAGTGTTGGCCCAGATCCGGCCCACATCTGGCCCATGTGAAATTTTATATATATTTTTTTATATTTTTTTTTTACATTTTACCTTATTTGTATATTTGTATAGTTGTATTTTATATTTAATCTGTATATCTGTATTTATGTTCTACTGTTAGTGTTATCTGTATGCACCAAGGGTCTGAGAGTAACGCAGTTTCAATTCTCTGTGTGTATGTGCTGTACATGTGGAAGAATTGACAATAAAGCAGACTTGACTTGACTTGATATATTTTTGTGTGTGTGTGTTCATATAGGACGCGTGTGTATATGTCTGATTTGGAATCAGCGCTGCATTACTCTCTGCGTGTAGAGCTGTCTGGACACATCAGCATCAGTGGAAACGATCTGACTGCACTCAAAAAGTACATAAATGTACTGGCTAAGGTGAGTCACCTCAATACACACACATAAAATATCTACTTGAATTCTTTTGTATCATGGCATCTGTATCAGCCTTGTCAGTTCACAGAACAAACCACTAGAGGGAGATACACTGAACATTTCAATCCAAGATCTGTTTTTTCAAGCCTTAAATTAGAGATGTTCAGTGTTGAAAGATATTAGAGATCAGTCAGGTTTTAGAAAGTACAAAATATGGTCATGGTAAAAATATATCAGGACTTATGACAAACATGCTACAGCAGTTGCTGAAATAGTCACACACCAGCATTTTACAAAACTGCTAATGTTGTTTAATTTCTGACATTTAAGGATTCATCCAAGATTATCCTGTTGACTGCTGTGATGTTCTGGTCCATCACATTCTTTTTCATATTCTTTTCAAACCACTGATCAAAGGGCTGAAGAAGAATTTCAAAGGATTTGTTCAACGCAAATGTTTTTACTACGTTTCTTTCTTTTTTTTTTTCAAATGAAATGAAAATGATTCTGGCTGGGATTTCTTATCTTAAAAAACATACAATGCATATGAAAAGTTCAGAATTATTTGAATTATTTAACTTCATAATATTTCCTTGTTTCTAATGTTTTTGATTTATGAGGGTCAATTATGACCTGAACATGTTTTGACAATATTTAGAGATTCAGTCAATTCTCTGTTCTCTGTATATTCTCTACTGATCCATTCTCTACTGGATCAGACGCGTGCCACAGATCTGTTTGATGAGGTCTGAGACAATGACCTTTCGCTGGCTTTGTGTCCGTCCAGCGTAGCACTGCCAATCTCACTGATTATTTAGGGCTCTCTGGGGAAGGTCTACGCTGATGCCTGGAGGAGTGGCAGGGGCCTGGGCAAGCCTCCCATTAACTGTGGTTACTTTTGTCAATATTCCCGGCTCCCTCTGGTATTCCAGCCTTAGCTGGGCCTCTTCAGAGTGTCCTTGCTGTTTTTGGCTTGCTCTTTTGAGCTGCCTTGTTAAACAGACACGCCGGCTGCATTAATTGACACTCTGTGAAGAGGAAGTGTTTAACCCCACTAAAGCAAAGCATGGAGAGATTAATGGTGGCACGGAGGAACAAGCACACACACACACACACACTCAAGTGTTCTGAGCTGAAGATCTGTACAGTGGCTTGAATGCTAAACACAGTTAGTTTGCTTATAGGTTTGGTACTTTAGATTAAGATGCTTAGAATGCAGGCATACTGATCTAATAGGATAATCCTGTGAATGTCACAACCTGCCCTTTCATCCTGAACCTTCTCCTGCACCAGGTGACCCAGGACTCTTCTGTTGCCCATATGGCAAAAAATGTATGTAAGTACACTACCGTTCAAAAGTTTGGGGTCAGTAAGATTTTTTTTTTTTTTTAATCTCTTATGCTCACCAAGGCTGCATTAATTTTCATCAAAAGTACAGTAAAAAAAAAACAATAATATTGTTAAATATTACAATTGAAAATAACTGTTCTATTTATTCTAATATAAATATATCTATAACATTTTTATTCATATATATATATATATATATATGAATAAAAAATGTTATGTTGAAATGTAAATATATTTAAGCTCAGTCAGATACCTTCATTATTTCTTTCATTTATATAAATATACAGTATACATGTTCGCATATATGCTGGTGTGTGTGTGTGTGTGTGTGTGTGTGTGTGTGTTTTAACCTAAAATCTCAAGTTATGATTTAAAATGAACAAATTAATTAATTTTCTAACAGTACATTTTTGTATGTATGCTAACCTGTACTAAGTAGAAAATATTTACTGCAAGACTAGTGGAGTTTGATGCTAAGTGTTTTCCTCGGTCACGCTGTTGCTCAACATATCTGGGTTTGCAGCAATCCGGATTTGTATGAATCAGAACTTGTATTTCAGGATTAAAAGAGTGGATCTTGGAGACATGAGAGCATTACAAAGAGGTTTTAGGATTACCCATCTTTATCCTGCTTTCTTGAAAGAGGCTTCCCGCCACGCAAGAGGGAGAGAATAAAACAAGGAATTAGAAGGCAATTTGAGGTCCAGATTCAGCCATGACTCCATCTTTTATCTGAGGCCATGGTGTCCTAAATGACTGACTCTGCATTTCCTGTTTTCATTCTAACAACTTTCAGAGACCCCGATCTTGGTGGACAACTAGCACCTGCTGTTGGGTTGTTCTGTGATAACAGGGAAACAGTTTAGATGGCTTTTACATGGCCCACTTGTATATGTGTCCCAGAGGGTGAGATTAAACGGGAGTCTTCTTCAGGGCTGGGCTGACAGATGCCTTCTCTTTTGAACCTCTGCAGAGAGAGAGAGACTGGTTTTCTCAAATGCTGATACTAATCGGATTGGAGATGACATATTGCTAGGGTGAAGTGGATTGTCATGGTCCGAAGGGGAGGAAGAAGGGAGAGCGTGGGGTGGGGGGGCTGAAACGGTAAGGACAGTGATTGGAAAGGGCTGTTTGTGGTTAGTGATCTATATCCTTGCTTTGGTAGATGGAATATGCAGAGGCTATATACTCTTATGCAGCATGATCGACAGTGTACTGTTGGAAAAACTGTCTGAATAACAGAGTGTCTCAGGAACCATTGCCTTCTCTTGAAAAGATAAACACTAGAGCGGCCACTAAAAGTAATTAGACACTTAAGCCACTCTTAAAAATGTCTGAATTTCGTTGCATTAGACTGCAAAGTATCTTGGCATCTGCAAACAAACGACTTTTCGGAGCCATTTTTGCTGTTAACTTTAACAAACTGGTTCAATTTTTAGTAGATGCGTGAAGTCAGTTCCCCTCAAGTTCTCATAGGTGTAGTACATCACATTTAACTATGGGCATGTAACTTTTGACAACCAAATACAGTAACAAAACAACTGCTGAACAGTAGGTCTGTGTTATCAGTAACACTGTACAATAAGGCTCAATTCTTTAACATTATTTAATGCATTAGGTTTTATTAACAAAGTAACACTGTATTGACGATATCGATTTAAAACCGACTTTGCTTGAAAAGTAAAAATTGTGTTTGTGATGTATTTCTCTGAAATAAATGCTACTTTTGATATATAATGCAATGGCTTTCATACATACAATGGTATGCTACTGTTCAAAAGTTTGGGGTTGGAAAGTTTTTTTTTTTATGCTCACTAAAGCTGCATTTATTTTATTAAAAAAACAAAGTAAAAATGGTAATATTGTAAAATATTATTGAAATTGATTTTTAAATGTGATGTCAAAGCTGAATTTTCAACAGCCTTTACTCCAGCCTTCAGTGTCACATGATCCTTCAGAAATCATTCTAATATGCTGATTTGCTGCTGAAGAAACATTTCTTATTATTGTCAGTGTTAAAAACAGCTATGCTGCTTAATATTTTTGTGGAAACTGTGACACTTTTTTCAGGATTCTTTGACGAATAGAAAGTTCCAAAGAACAGCATTTATTTGAAATAGAAATATTTTGTGACATTGTAAATGTATTTACTATCACTTTTAATCAGTTAATCAAATTAATGCATCCTTTAAAAAACAAAAAAATCTTACTGACCCCCAAACCCTTAAACGGTAGTATAAGTGTTGCCCAAGTGTCTAAATACTTTGGGGGCGGTGTATATCAAAGTGTGTGAGCCAGTTCACAGCATTCTTTTCCTTTCTCAGCTTATACTTTTAGTTCTCCTTTAAAGTATTAACCAGCTCAAATATTGAGTCTATTATGATTTTTCGGTTTACTTTTTCTTTGCAACTCTTAAAGAGACCTCACAGTATAACAGAATGATTCCACAGCCTTTCATTCACTCGCTGCCAGAACCCCGGAGAGTTATTCACATCGCCCTTATTGTTTTGATTTGTAGAGATTCAGAGTTTTCACCTAGTTTTGAACAATGCCTTTTGTTTGAGCAATCCCAGATTACCCTCTTCAACACCCAGCTCTGTTAATGAGCTTTTCACACTAGTTAGAGGCCAGACCAAAACATAGATCTATTCAATGACACACACACACACACACACACACACACACACGACTTTGTAGAAAACGAAGCGTTTGAGAGAGGCGGGGCATAGAGGACCTACAATAATGTACAGTATTTGAAAAAGAATGTGTTTTTTGAACATTAAAGCATGTCAACATATTCTGTTACACCAAATACACAAAATAATGATCTTTAAAAAAGCATCATATGACCCCTTTAATGTGTTGTGAATAATAATAATAATGGTGATGATGATTGTTATTTTTATTATTATCATTATTATTATAGAATAAATAATACAATATATTAAGCTGTTTTTAAACCATAGAAACAAAGAACACAATGTATTGTTACAAGAATAATAATCAAGAAATTTTTGACCAATCAATAATAATAATAATAATAATAATTATTATTATTATATTTTTAATGTTTAATGTGGAATGAATAATAATAATAATCACAATAATAGTAATTATTATTATTGGTATTATTATTATTAACATCATTTTATAATTGTTAATATGTCTTGAATCTGTGATATTTATCTTTAAATGGGCATTTTCTCACTGCTTTCCCTGACTGTAAATCTTCAGAGCATTGCAGTGTGCATTTTCACTGTCACTTAGCGTCTTCTAGTAGCACATTAGCAAATCTAGTGATCTTACCATTTGACAACAGCTACTGGTGCTGCAGAAATAGCTGTCACATTTATTAGGTTTAAAAGGACTTATGTAAATGATGATATGTTTTAGCCTAGCCTGGTCCCAAACACAAGTGTATGGCTGTGTATGTGATTATGTGCTTTGCTTGTGTAGTATTTCCCAGGTCGTCCATCTGTAAAGAGTGCACTGAAGACTGTGGACAGCTGGTTACAACAACAGAAGGGGACAGAGATCAAATACAGCGATTTTAGAGATGTCCTGGACAACACTGTGCAGGTTAGACAAGCTTACCTGAGCAGAACATCTCCAGAAAGAGCTTTTGTTTTATTTTTTTATTTTCATTTTACATCTATAAATGATATTAGTAATGATTAATTCGAATTTTGACAACCAGACATTTGATATAGCAAAGTACTGCATTTATTAAAAAAGGTACCTGAATTTGTCAATACCTTGACATAAGCATTTCTCCACACTTGGGTCATGAGGTCAGTGTATTGGGATGCTGTCACTCATGTAAATTTATTAAAACATCTGTTTGAACTATTTAAGCCACTGCAAGCACAATTTCAAGCCATGACATTCAACATCATATGCAGCTTGCATAAAAATGATTTCATATGGCTAAGCGTGGTGATGCACTATGGTTAAATGTTAAGATGTAGCCAAAAAAGAGATTTACTTAATGGGATAGTTCACCCTGATATGGATATTCTGTCATCATATACACAAAATATATATTTTTTTAGTTTTTGTTCATACAGTGAAAGTCAGTGGCGTCCAAAACACAATGGGCTGCACTGACTTTCATTTTTATGGACAAAAAATACGGAGACATTTTTTTAAATATCTTCTTTTGTGAGGAAAGTCAGTCAAAGGGAGTAAATGACAGAATTTTCATTTTTTGTTTAACAAGGATTTACGATGCTGTCATGATGCTGAAGCTCAGATGCCTACACACACACAAACATACACAGAAGCAGTTAGGGACATCATTAGCTTTTAGCCCCCCAGTTAATGAATCAATGAATCAATGAGGAAGTAGGAAGGCCTCCTATAAGGAAAAGGGCTGGTGTCATCAAGATCATCGCCTCTTATAGACACACCCACCAATCAACTGCTGAGTGACTCTGCACAGGAGACTGACCAGTGGGAGATCTTGATTAATTCCAAAACAGGCCAAAGAGTTTAATGCTGTTTGATATGGGCTTTTAATTATGCATGAAGTGAAATATGATTGAAAATTATCCCTGAAGAGATTTTATGTCTTCTAACAGTCATACCTGCTTTAATTGCAGTATCCACCTCACTTCATTTGAAGAGTGACTGAAAGGAAAATTGATTGTTTTCAATTGATTCTTGATGTTTAAGTGAAACACAAGTCAATTGAGACTGTATGTTTGTATGTGTGTGTGCTTTTAGACGAGTGATGCAGTGTTGCCTGAGGGTGTACAGTGGGTGGGCTGCCAGGGATCTCAATCCCATTACCGTGGATACCCCTGCGCCTTTTGGACCCTCTTCCATGTGCTCACAGTGCAGGCTAAAGAAATGGGCATCCCAGGTACTTTTAACATGCACAGCGCCTCAACTAGACCACAGTATTAGTTATTTAGTGACTGCACCTTCTTTTTAGAAATTGTAAGTAGTAGAGTAGCCTTCCAAATGTTATGCTTAAGGCCACATTGGCGATATGGAGCGTCTCTTGTGGGTTGTGAACCTACAACCTTCTGGTAATGAGCCCAGACTACATGAAATGGCATTCGCCACCCTTATTACTTCTGTAAAATGACATATTTCAGAGTGAAACAGAATATTAAATGAGAAAAAAAAGAGGCGAGACTTAATTTAATCTATTGGGAATTCATATTATTGTGAAAAGTGTCTGTTCTATACCAGAATTTGCAGTCAGTTGTGAAAGACTGTGAAGTCTACATGGCCAAAAAGGAAAGTTGTTTAGTACATTTTTCTGAAAGAATTTTCTTTGTAGTAATGTGCATTGATGTTTACAATAAGATAAGAAACAGTGTTCCTGTAGCTCAAACAGTAGAGCACACCAAGGTCATTGGTTTGATTCCCAAGAAACTGATTAAATGTATACCATGAATGCAATGTAAGTTGATTTGTATAAAAACGTCTGCCAAATGCATAAATGTAAATGTGAGTATTAAGAAAGAGAAAAAGATCAATTTTGACTTTTTAATGATTTCAGGCTTTTAAAAAGCAACATCATCTTTCAGAAATGCAATGTGCTGAGAAAAACTAATCAATTAAACATCTTTGTGTGTGTGTTTCTGCTATAGACCTTATGTAAATGAAACGCTGTAAGTGGTCTAATGAAGCTTGGGCTGAATTCTGTGGCCCATCTTGGCCTGTTGTTGACCTTAAGAGCTGCCATCAGCTGCCCTATGTCACAACCTTCAAGGCCCTTTTGAGATGGATGAGCCCTGTCTATTGTGTAAAGAAGGCCGACATGATTCTGTACTGGGCTGTGTGTGGCCGTCTGTGCATTCCTCTAGCATATTTATGGTGCTTTTTGTTGAAAAATCCATCTTCACCCCATACAAATATACATGGAGTGTCATGTTCCAGGAAACCAGTGTGTCACTGTTATTCTTGGGCCTTGTTTTGCTGCTGGAAAAGTAATTGTGTTTAGGTAGAAGAGAGGGATTTGTTTAGATTATTGGAATCTGAAGGGTTAATATAAGACCCAGTGAACACAGCTTCTCCACTCACACTTAATCCAGCAGCTTACAGTGGGCGGAAGAGAAGTGGAGGGGGCGTCTGCGTGTGGATGCATGTTTGTGTTTGTGCGAGCGGGTGGAGGGGGGTCATGTAACCTGCAGATGGAAGGCCAGGGACGGGGTGTCCATCTGTCCACTAGCAATGCTCTGAATTATGTCCACCAGCTAAACAGAAATAAAGAATTGTACTTACCACAACACCAAACTAACATAAAGAGCATTCAGAGTCAGAGCTGACCTGTCCATCTCTCCTCGTACCTGCAGTGACTTATACTCAGAATGTGTTGTGTTTGAGAGAATAGATTCACAAGAATTAATGTAGGTTAATCTGAGGTCCAGAGGTTAGTTAGTTAGTGGCCTATTGTGTGTCTGAAAATGGTTTGCTGCATTTTTGGATGGATTACGATTTGCTTGTGGAGATATACAGTTGAAGATCAAATATGATGTTATTATGTACTGTAGTATATTTTTCATGAAGCTTTTTCATTATTTATACTACAATAAGTGATTAAATTACTGTAATATCGTAAGTATATAATATTATAAAATAAAATGTAATACTAATACTAATGCATGATATTATAATATATTGATAATATAATATTTTTCATATGCTTCATACACCCAAAACTGGCAGTACTCCTTTTCTTGCAATGACTCTTTTATTCTTTTTTTTAACTTCCTCTTTTTGCCCATTTTCTCTTTTCTTTCTTCTCTTTCTGTCTCTTGATCTCAGATCCTCAGGAAGTGTTGCAGGCGATGAGAGGTTATGTCAGCAGTTTTTTCGGATGCAGGCCATGTGCAACTCACTTTGAGAGTATGGCCCAGGAGAGCATGGATCATGTGACCTCGCTGTCTGCCGCTGTCCTCTGGCTGTGGTCTCGCCACAACCGGGTCAACAACCGTCTGGCAGGTCGGTATTTTCAATGTAAACAAATGTAAAGTGTTAAACACATTATACAGTTATACAGTTGCTCCAAAGTATTTGGACAGTGTTTTTTTTATTTTTTATTTCCACTTAAGTTGGAAATACACACTTCAATTTACTGCGCTAAAAACGCTTTTCTGAGCAATTTTTCCAATTACTTTTAACCAGTTGGTGGCATCAGGGTGATTTTTAGTTGGTGTGTGAAGTCGGTTCCCCTCAAGCTCACACAGGTGTCCTAGCAGAGTAACCACAGTTGTCATTTATCACATTAACTACATGGACATGTTCACATGACCAGAAAGTGTCACAATATTTTTTGTCTACATTTTGAACAGTATATCTACCACCTCATAATTAAAAATCTAAAAATACTTTTTCTTGACAGGTTTGTTTGTGCTATATTTCTGTACAATGAATGCCACTTGGTATGGCTTTTAAGTGTGGCCAAATACTTTTTGGGTGCCATAATAAACCAAGGATATTATTCAGTCCTGTCACTGCTGTCCATAGTATAGAGCAGGAGAAAAGAGAGTACACCAGGAGTTTTTTTTTTCCTCTCCAGAGCACCAGTGCAGCTTCTTCCCTTTAAATCCCTTTAATTCGCCGATCCTCTGGGCAGACACCAGCTGTCCTGTTCCCTTCTATCTGTCTATCTCTGTATTTCTCTCTCCCTACACTGACATCCATCCCTTTTTCTATTTCTCACACCTTCTGTTGCATTTTATTTTGTTTTATTTTGATGTTATGCTCATTTATTGTTCTGGTAGGAACATTGTGTTTTTTAATCTTACAACTTTTGGTTCGAATTCCTTAATAAAAGTGAACAGAGTTGACATTTCATAAATAAAATCTTAGTTCTTTCTGACAACCTGTCAGCTCGCATGGCTGTTGTCCATAAGGTGCTATAAAGGGAGTTAGTTGCCTCTCTTCACACTTGCTTAATTCATTTGTTTGTCATCTTTTGATGTCGCCTGCCTCTTTAGCGTCTGTCCCTTTTTACCAGCCATGAAGTCATTAATAATTGGACAAAAGTGTCCCCCATGTGTGTCCCCCTATGGCTCTTCTGTGTCCCCTGGTCCCCCCTCACTTCTGCTGATTAGGTCTCACTGTCTCTCATGTCCCGGGAGAGTCATTCCAGCCGCTTGACAATTGATACTACAACAGTGTGTCCTGCCTGGGGCACGCGGCCCTCTATTCCCCAGACGGCCGGGACAGCAGGTGGCACACGCCACACCGCCAGCATCAAGCCTTCCTCTGCTTTGTAATCTCTGGCCCAAGTAGCTAACACAAAGTGTGTGTGAGGTGGGTGGCACTGTCCCCTCCTCCTCCTTTGCCTTCTACCCTCCGACACCCTTTATTCCTCTCGGTTCCCAAGAGGAACCCTCCTCCTTCTGATCGTGAGCCTCTTTAGTAGTTCCCACCCACCTCGCACACACACATACACTCACACACACAGCTAACCAGGCATGAATAGTGGCCTATTAGTATCACTGCTGCACAATTAATTTAACTGGCATAAAGGCCCAGGCAACAAACTTCAGCCCAGCGCTGCTGCCACTTGTCGAGGGAGGAGACGTCTACAGAAGACAAATAAGTTTACATTTGTGAAGCTGATTGGGGAGCTTCTTTATTTGCACTCTCACTTCTGTCTTAGCTTATTGTATACTGCCTACAATTTTTTTAAAAATAGTACGAGAAATAGTATGCAGCATGTGACCTTGCAACATTGCTTGTTTAATTCAGCAAATGCTGTCAATTTGTTTTCTCAGAAACAAATGTTTTTGTTTTTTTTATATTTCTTTAACCTAAACTCATTATTTGATCCATCTGCCAAAATTAAGGAAGACATTATAAAGGAACACACTAGGGATGTAACGATAAATGTTTGACGATAAATCATGATAAAATTCCGCACGGTTAGTATTACCGTTTCATATTTTAATTATCATTAAAACCGTGTTAGATTACCGCGATTTGAACAACTCACGATAAAGAAATACTGTCCAGCATAAAGCACAGTTTTAAGTAACAGTCTCACGTGCGCACAGCACGCAGAGTAGTTTCGTTTTGAGTGAAAACAGGGCGGAAAAGCTGGGAGGTTTTAAAAGAGTGCTAAGGGAATTATACAAATGAATATATGAATGAATTAATTATATGAATGTACCTCTGAAGGTTCTGACTGTCTTCAGAAACGATTCGATGGCATTTGTTTTCATCTTCGCTCCATGTAATACCTAAAGGAAGTGTTCTTAATCGCAATACTGCATTGTCCACAGAGTTTACGGGAAACAGCTCTAATTCAGCTTTTCCATAAGCGCCACCTGCTGTCAAGCGAGTGGATTTACAGAGACTTACATTTACATTCAGCTTGCTTGCAGTTTTTGTCTGGCCGCATTTGCATGCCCTACTGTAGCCTAAATTTTGACCAGTTGATGAAAAACAAGCTTATGTGGATTCTACACATTTAAACAATTCAGATAAGTTAATAATCTAGATAAATAATCTAGAATTATTTATGGAGCAGATAAAATACAAATAATCATTTATTAATCAATTATCATTTCGACTTATATCTTTTCTTTATTTAAAGGCTGAAATGTGAGCTTTACCATTTTATGAAACTTTATTTGAACATTTCTTACATGTTATTAGATAAACTGTTGTCGTTTAAAATCCGGACATCATTGGTAATGTTGTTGTTTTAGTGTTTATGCAAACAAAAAGTAATTTTATTTGTTGTTTGTTGATTTTTAAATATAAAACTTGGTGAAGTGATTTATGTGTCGGTACTTTTTTAACATCT
>NW_015644118.1:746427-750100 GCF_001515625.1 Sinocyclocheilus rhinocerous
GAATTATTTATGGAGCAGATAAAATACATGTAATCATTTATTAATCATTTATCATTTTGACATATCTTTTCTTTGTTTAAAGGCTGAAATGTGAGGTTTACCTTTTTATGAAACTTTTTCAAAGCTTTATTTGAGCATTTACATTAGATATTTCAACATGCTATTAAACTGTTGTCAGTCAAGTTGTCATTTAAAATCCGAACATCATTGGTAATGTTATTGTTTTAGTGATTATGCAAACAAAAAGTCATTTTATTTGTTGTTTGTTGATTTTTAAATATAAAACTTGGTGAAGTGATTTATGTGTCGGTACTTTTTTAACATCTCCAGCACATTTTAACAATATCCGTGATAATACTGATAACCGTTATAATTTTGGTCACTATAATCGTGATAAGAAATTTTCATACCGTTACATCCCTAAACACAATGCTGGGGTGTTTTGTGTGGTTGCTAAGGTGTTCAGGGAAGTTATTAATGAGTTGCTATGTGGTTGCTTGCTACTCACTGTGTTCTGTGTGGTTGCTAGGGCATTGCTATGCTGTGCTAAGGTATTCAGAGAGGTTTTAATGAGGTACCATGTGGTTTCTACTTGCTAGGGTGTTCTGGGTGGTTGCTAGGATGTTGCTATGCAGTTGTCAAAATTAAGGAAGCAATGTTAGATGTAATTGATACTTGCTAGGGTGTTCTGTGTGGTTGCTAGGACATTGCTATACTCTTGCTAATATGTTTAGAGAGGTTTTTAATGAGTTACTATGTGGTTGCTACTTGCTAAGATGTTCTGGGTGGTTGCTAGGGCGTTTCTATACAATTGCTAAGGAAACATATTCTTTTGGGCTGTCCCAGTTTTAATGCAAGTAGAAAGCTCTTTTATGAAGTTAGTTCACTTAAGGACTTATTTAGTAAGATTTTGCCTGAAAAGGTATTAGAATTTTTATCATATGTTAATTAAAAAAATCTTGTATAATATTACTTGCTGTGTTTGTTTGTTTGCTTGGTTTTTATTGTATTTATGTGATATTTGTATTTTTGTAATTGAGTTTTTGCCATGAAAATAGCCTCAGATGCTGACGTGGCATTAAATAAAATGATACTACTACTACTACAGTTGGCAAGGTGTTCTGAGAGGTTTTTAATGTGTTGCTGTATAGCTACTACTTGTTAGGGTGTTTTGGATGATTGCTAGGACATTGCTATGTAGTTAATAAGGTGTTCTGAGAGTTTTTTTATCAAATTGCTATGTGGTTGCTACTTGCTAAGGTGTTCTGTGCGGTTGCTAGGGAATGTTATGCGCTTAATACAGTGTTGCTATGTGGTTGTTATTTTCTAGTTTGTTCTGGGTGTGTGGTAGGACGTTGCTATGTAATTGATAAGGTGTTTTGAGAGGTTTTTATTGAGTTGCTACAGTATATGGTTGGTGATTGCTAAGGTGTTCTTGGTGGTTGCTAGCATGTTTCTATACTGTTGTTAATGTGTTCTGAAAGTTTTTTTAATGTGTTGCTGTGTGGTTGCTAGGTTGTTCTTAGGTGGTTGCATAATGGCTCATTTAAAAAAAAAAAACCTACCTACACTTTAGATTAGGGAACACTATTAACTATTAATTAGTTGCTTATTAGCATGCATGTTACTAGCATATTGGCTGTTTATTAGTACTTATAAAGCGCATATTAATACATTATTCTGCATGCATACCTACTACAACAACTACCTTACTATCAATAAGCAGTAATTAGGAGTTTATTTTAGGATTCCGTTGCAGAGTATTCGTCTGGCGAATCTCCGCTCCCCAGCAAATAAAACAGACGAACTACTACTCCTCACCCGCACAAACAATGACTTTTTAAACTCTGCTGCGCTTTGCTTCACGGAAACCTGGTTGAACGGAGCCATCCCGGACAGCGCGTTTCATCTAACAGGCTTCCAGCTGTTCCGAGCGGATTGCGTCACCGAGTCGTCGGGGAAAACGAGAGGTGGTGGATTATGTTTTTATATCAACGAAGGCTGGTGTACAGATGTTACAGTTTTAAAGATGTGCTGCCCAAATTTGGAAGCTTTCTTTATTAACTGTAAGCCTTTTTATTAGCTGCGGGAGTTTTCCTTGTTTATTCTGGTGAGTGCATACATTCCTCCTGAATCCTGATGCGTGTGTGAGCGCGGCGCTAGAACAGCTGGCTGATCAGATCACACACACAGAGCATCGTTACCTGTACTCTTTCATTATCCTTCTCTGTGATTTTAATAAAGCTAATCTCACCTGCGAACTGCCTAAATACAGACAGCACATCACATGCCCACCAGGGAAAACAATATACTGGACCATTGCTAAACTGTTTTAAAGGATGCATACCACTCTGTCCCCCAAGCGGCTCTGGGACTCTCTGATCACTGTTTGGTTCATCTTCTACCAGCCTACAAGCAGAAACTTAAATCTGCTAAGCCTGTAGTAAGAACTGTAAAGAGATAGACTAATGAAGCAGAGCGGGATTTACAAGCCTGCTTCGACTGCAATGATAGGAGTGTTTTTGAGGCTGCAGCCACTGATCTGGATGAGCTCACTGACACCGTGACATCCTACATACCTTGGTTCAGTGCAAAACTCAAACAGCTTTGCCAGGCTAAAGAGGATGCCTACAGGAGTGGGGACAAAGCCTTGTACAAACAGGCCAAGTACACACTGAATAGGGAGATAAGAATAGCTAAGAGATGCTTCTCTGAAAAGCTGGGGAAAAAAACAGTTTTCAAGCAACGACCCTACATTAGTGTGGAAGGGCCTGAAACCAGCTACAAGACCCCATCCCCCAGCACTGTGGAGAATCCACTTTTAGCCAATGGTTTGAATGAGTTTTATTGCCGGTTTGAAAAGCCTGGTCTCCCACCCCACACCTGCTCTGACCGTCTCACAACACAGCCATCAACACCCTCCCTCCCCCTCCCTCCCTCCTACTGCTTCTCAGCCTTCACTTAAGATCTGTGAAGATGATGTACGCAAAGTCTTCAGGAAACAGAAGATAAGGAAAGCCAAAGGTCCAGATGGTGTCTCTCTCCAGCCTGCCTCAAAGCCTGTGCTGTCCAGCTGTCATCCATCTTCACACTGATCGTCACACAGATCACTGGACCTGTGTGAAGTCTCCTCCTTCTTCAAATGCTCCACCATCATTCCTGTACCCAAGAAACCAAAAATCACGAGACTAAATTACTACAGACCTGTTGCTTTAATGTCTGTGGTCATGAAGACATTTGAGAGACTGATGTTGGCCTACTTGAAGGACATTACTGGACTGCCTGCAGTTTGCTTACCGAGCAAACAGGTCTGTGGATGATGCAATTAACATGGGACTGCACTACATCCTCCAACATCTGGACAAACCAGGGACTTATGCAAGGATCCTGTTTGTGGACTTCAGCTTCGCTTTCAACACCATCATCCCGGATACCCTTCTGATTAAACTGACACAGCTCTCTGTACCCACCTCCATCTGTCAGTGTATCACCAGTTTCCTGACAGACAGGCAGCAGCTAGTGAGGCTGGGGAACCTCACATCCAACACCCGCACCATCAGCACTGGAGCTCCTCAGGGGTGTGTGCTCTCCTCACTGCTCTTCTCCCTCTACACAAATGACTGCACCTCTAAAGACCCCTCTGTCAAACTCCTGAAGTTTGCAGACGACACTA
>NW_015644118.1:750179-758122 GCF_001515625.1 Sinocyclocheilus rhinocerous
CTAGTGAGGCTGGGAAAATACACATCCAGCACCCGTATAATCAGCACTGGAGCTCCTCGGGGCTGCGTTCTCTCCCCACTGCCTGCTCTTCTCTACACAAATGACTGCACCTCTAAAGACCCCTCTGTCAAACTCCTGAAGTTTGCAGACGACACTACAGTCATCGGTCTCATCCAGGACGGAGACAAGTCTGCTTACAGACAAGAGGTTGAGCAGCTGGCTGTCTGGTGCAGTCACAACAACTTGGAGCTGAACATGCTCAAAACTGTAAAGATGATTGTGGACTTTAGGAGAAACCCCCCTGCACTCCATTGACTCCACTGTGAAAAAGGCCAGGCAGAGGTTGTACTTCCTTCGTCAACTGAAAAACCTTCCACAGGCACAGATGACACAGTTTTACTCAGCTGTGATTGAGTTGGTTCTGCGCACTTCTATAACTGTCTGGTTTGGGTCAGCCAGCAAATCAGATATAAGAAGACTGCAACGGACTGTTAGGACAGCTGAAAGGATAATTGGTATGCACCTGCCCAACCTTCAGGACTTGTACAACTCCAGAGTGAAGAAACGGGCAGGCAACATCATCACAGTCCCCTCTCACCCCTGCCACCACCTGTAGGCAGACGTTGCAGGTATCTGTGAACTAGAACATCTAGGCATAAAAACATTTTTCTCCCCATGCCATCTCCAGCTTAAAGAGCTAACAAAGAAATTACCACCTGTCTTCAAATACTTATGGCTATGCTAAGTGTACTCAATAGCATTTTAAAAAATTGATTTTGTGCATTTGTCACACTGAAAATGGCAGGTCAAGTCAGGCATTTCCATTGGGGGATACATTTTTAATGCAGTGTAGACTGCTTTTATACTGGTATTTGTTGCATTTTTTGCATACTACAAGATTAGTAAGGTAGGATGCCATTCTAAACATAACTATTGTTCCCTCTCTCTTCCTCTGTCTTGTCCTCTGCTTGAAAATGCCAAGGAGAAGATTAGCCTGTATGTTTGTTTTGCATTTGTTTAGTCAATCCTCCAATCCTCCCTTCATCTGAACACAGGAGCCCTGCCCACCCATCGGCACTCACATTCACTCCCGCTTACTGGAACTGTCCTGCATGACAGCTCCTTCTCTGTTCACATGCATGAATATTAATGCACCGCTCTGGCAAGCTTTGTATCAATGTTAACAGTACTACAGCTGAAGTCACCTTTGTGCTGAAGGGCTCCATGATTAAAAGTAAGATCTTCATAGGCATTGCATCACATCACAGCCAGATATGAGTGCTGTCACAGAGCCATGCATAAAGACCCCTGGGTTCCCGTAGACGCATAGTAAAATTGATGTATCTCTTATGTAAAGTGTGGTATGCAGAGTACATCCACACATGCATATATACATCAGATTAATCTACATAAGAGATGGGGGAGGGATGTAAACTAAACGCTGCTGCCACCTCTTGTAGTGTCCCGGCCACCCCGTGACATCCACCACAAGCAATTTATTAGCGGATGCCTCCGTCTGGGGTGGCGTTTGGGGGAGGGAGGAAAGGAAAACATCTAAAGGGAAAAAATAGTAATTCATTAGAGGGAGAGCTGCAGCCCAGAGGTGCTGGCTTTCATATTCAATTTGGAGATGGTGGCATGTTCACAGGGGGTGTGAAGAGAAGGGGCCAGTGCGTGTGCATGTGGATGGGGAGGGGTGTCTTGTTCACCCCAACCTCATCTATTATCTTCACGATCCTCCCTCTGGGAGCGCCCACAGGTCTATTGATCATGTCTTTAGAACGGTCACACACAAACACACTCGGTTCACACGGCACCTCAAGGTTAGGCAAAATTTTAAATGTTGAATGATGGGAAGAGAAATTGCTGCAGAAATTCAGCAGTCTAACTTAGTTTTTTCCATTTATTTCCTGATATGCAGAATGAATTTTCTTGTAACCAATTAAAACAGATTTGAATCTACACAATATTGTTTTCAGATACTTCTTTTATAAAACTAAATACTGATGTCAACATTTGAATCTATGATCATATAATATATTAGGTAAATTAGAACATCATGGGAAATTCTGAGAAAAGTGTTCTTCTCCAGGTAATGTTAACCTGTCAACTCATAATTGATTAACGTGTCATTTGGGCTTTTCCCACTTAACACTGCGTTAAATTATTAATCTTTTTAAAATGGGTTAAAGCCTGTTTTAAGCCTAGGTTAAGAAAGGTTTGACACTTCCGCTGGATTAGCAAGTGAATCTCATTAAAACATATATAAATATATAATAAATTTTTCATACATTATAATAAATTTTAATATAAATATTATTTGTTATGTTATTTATATTATGTATAAATTAAGCCTTTTAGGCTTTTGAAGTGTTAAATTATTTTTACAACAATCACATTTTCCCCTTAAATTGCTGATTTAATGCATGCAGAGAATTTACTTTTGAGGTTTTTGATTTCAGTTATTCTCAATAATTGTTCTCGTTTGATTCTTATTACTTTAATTTTCCTGTATTAGAAACAAAAATTGTTTACTTAAACCAGAATAAATTAAAAGTTGTACAATAATACCATGATGTATACAGTAAATAGTTTACAATTTATATATATATAATTGTTGATATATAATCGTTTTTTGTTTTACTGTAATGAGGATGGGATATATTTTTTTTTAAATAAGCTTCATTTCCTTAATGCAAAATAGAATTTCTACATTTATTGATTGATTGATTTTGAGTTGAAATATGACTTGAACATGTTCTTGATTTTATGTACATGATAACTTTCACTTCTCACAACTGAAATCATGTTGTGATTTACTTGTTCATTGTCAAAACTCATCCTTTGATTTATGGTTGAACTCCTCTTTTGACTGTTTATGAAATTATGAAACTCCTAAAAGCGGTTTTTGTTATCCCACACAGGAGACCTTAGCGAGGACCCCCATTTCCCTAAGATTCAGTGGCCGTCTCCGGAATTGTGTCCTAGCTGTCATGGATTAAAAAAGACTGGTGAGCACCACTGGGACCAAGAGAAGGTGCTGACCTTCCTCCGAAACGACTTTTCCTCAGCTCACATTCTAATGGACTACCTGCAGGACGAGACCCAAGCTCTCATCCATCAGAGGAACCGACTCACGGCAGCTCGGATGGAGAAAGAAGCCAGACGTGGGGCGGAAAGGAGAGCTCGAGAGGTTCTGGACAACCGCCCTGATGAAGAGCCTCAAGAAGAAGAGCAGCAGGAGGAGGAGGAAGGGGAAGAACCAGCAATGGAGGAGCAGACTGGTGAGCCATACCCTGCGGGGTTAGAGAGAATGGGGGTGGCTGGAGCGGACAAGGCCAATTACCAGGCACCTTGGGAGAAGCCACAGCGGCCGCAGTCTCAACGCAAACCAAAAATTGTGGGAATGAAACTACAGGAGCCCCAAGAAAACATAGTAGACCTGGACCTATTTGTCAACCAACACTATAAAGCCAAAGCCCTCCGAGCTGCGGCCATGTCTGGCGTAGTGCGACAGAGGAGTCTGAAAAAGGAGGAGGATGTGGAAGACCTCCAGTTTGAGGGAGGCTGGAGGGTGAAGCGAGACCTGGGAAGCCAGGAGGAGAACCTTGGTGCTGGGGTTGGGATAGAGCCGTACCCCAGACCGCACAGCAAGCGCTGGATGTCCCTGCTCAGCGTGGGATTCTCCAGGCTGGATGTGAGCCTGTGTGTCCTGCTGTACCTCCTCTCCACCATGTGTCTGCTCGCCATGTACCTGTATTTCAAACTGAGGTTAAAGCTGCGACGTGCTAAATTGTCTCTGCCCTAGAGCATCGCTCCAGTCCAAACTAATACTTTTTAGGAGGAATGACTAAATCTCACAATCTGTGGCTACTAGAGAAACCGTAAGCTTCAGCGCCAAAGTATGGATGCACAGAAATCGAGAGTTTATGAAGTACTGTTTTTAATTTGATGGTGATTAATGCCAAAGTGTTGTTTTACAGACCCTACACTTGTCCTTGAAGGGCTGCTTGTGGTCTGATTTTTTTTTTTAACTCCTTCTGTGAGTTTATTTGTTTGAAGCATCTGGCGATGGAAAAATTATCATCGTAATTGATGTCTTTTATTTATTTCACAAAAACAAATTTTTATATGACCACTCATCGAAGAATTCTTAAACTTTTTAGTGCACATCATTTCTAAAAGCACCAATCATTTTATATCATTTTTTTTCAATCATAACATTTAGATTTGAGAAATAATTTAACACAAAAACAAAGCATTTTTAACACGACCACTTTTAAGTAAAATAATTAAAACACTTGAAATGCATTATTTTTGGGGGGGGAATTTGGACCCCAGTTAACTCTTATTGTGGTTGTTATAATGAAAATTTACCCCTCATTGATAGAGCTACATCTTTATGTGTGTTTAATCCATTTTAAATTTCACTGTGATCTCACTGCCTGTCCATTCCCTGTGCCTTTCTGAGCATATATTATATTTTTTTCACAAAAATATTTTAAGATGTAAATTTGTACCGTGGAGCAACTCTATACAAGTACCTGAAACAATAAGAATTACAGACATTATAGTTTGCCCATTTGGTAAGCAAAAATTAACATTCATACTGAAATGGAGTGCTTTGCTGGGTAAAATCTGATTAAAATTATTTTTTTTAAAAAACATCTTTCTTGTATTGTTTTTAAAACTCCAATTTGTTTTCTGGCATGGAATGAGATACATGACGTGTGCTTTTTATATGTCCAGTTTCTTTAAAACCAATAGTTGGTGTGCGACCCAAACTAATCTGACTGTGACTGTCAATCAGTTGAGTAAACAAATGCTGGAATACACTACACAACTTTTGTTCACATTTTTGGCCTGATTTACAGTCTGGAATCAACACTAGTTGTCTAAAGTCAGAGGCGGTCTGCAAATTTTGGGCGGTCGGAGTTGACAAAAAATAGCATATGATAGGTTCATATTATGATTCTATCAATTTGGAGAATTTCAAACATGTTTGATATTTTGGTTCAATTTTAGAACACTTTGTTTTTTTTGGTTTCATCATGTCATAATTTTCAGTTTTTCCTCTGTTACCATTTACAAAGTCAGCAAGTGTATGATGCCTAGTGTTTTAAAAATTGTTCAGTCATGTAGTGTATTCCAGCCTTTAGTTTTAGACCATCCCTGAAGATTTTACTAATTTCTCAATCAAACCTCTGTAAAACACTGTAAACTTGACTATGTGATCGTTCATGATATGCCATCACTGTAACATCTTACTTCATTGTAACATTTCCGAAGCCTGAGCATCATTCACCCTATCAGTGCCCTCAATGCCATATGCGGAGCTCATGTGTTGTGTTTAAGGGTGTCTGGGGTCAGGAGTGGTCTGGGAAGGGGTGAGCGAAGAACAAGCCTGTTGCCATCTGGTCTGTTTTGCTAGCTAAATCCTAACAATTTCATTGGGATTATAGCAAGTGAGTAATCCTGCTTTCCTTTGGGTCTGCGGGAGATTACCACGGGGATTAGCCCCCACCGATGATAAACTTAAAGCACAATCGGCTTTCAAGGCCTCTTCCCTCACACACTTGGAAGTTGGCTGTGCCCGGGAGGGGGTTCTGACCCCAGGGAGAGAGGATCTGAAGAGGAGCACTGGAAGACAAGGGTTTGAAGTGTTCCAGATTACAGACTCATCTGAAGGACACCATCACTTGAGCTTGAGCTTTAGGGTTTTCGTGGAAATCTGAGCTTCACCCTTTTGTCCCACATCTCTATCTGCTTGTCCCATTTTTTCCTTTACTAGATGTACTGTAAACCTTTGTGTTGACAGTGTTTGAAAACTGTATTGAAAAGAAAAGTTCTGAAGTTCAAGGCTTCTAGCAGAGGACAAAGAGGATGAGTATAGATCATATGATCAAAAAAAAGAATTTTCTGAACTTATTTGTTGCATTTAAAGGGACAGTTCACCCAAAAATCATAATTTACTTACTCTCATATCATTCCAAACCTTTATGACTTGCTTAGATCTGTGGCACATAAGATGTTTTGAAGAACAACATTGGATTCCATTTGATTTTCATTGTAAGGTCAAAAAATTTTCAAAAGATAGACATTTAATTTTGGGGTGTAAACTGTCCCTTTAAGACTTATTTAAGTGAGCTGTACTGTTACTTTTCTAGGTGATTAGAGTTATAATTTTCGCACAGGAGATTCAAACATCAGGAACAACATTGAAGGAGTTACCCGAGCCATATCCAGAGATCAGAGTACCATGGAGACTTGGACTCTTTTGACTTTTGGATCAGTAAGCAACCACGCAAAACACCTTAGGAACTGCACAGCAACACTATAAAAAAACACTTAAAACACCTTAGCAACCACAAAGCAATACCCTGGCATTGTAGCAGTAAGTTTTGCACAGGCAAACATCCAGTTAGGATGACTGATAAATGTTTTTAGCCATCAATACTTTTTTTTAAATTTAAATAAAATTAATATACTTCATACTTAATTGGATCTTAAATTCTATTTTTAAACTTTTTTTTTTATTTTTTACATTTATTTATTTATGTTTGTTTTTGTAGAGTGCGCTGTATGTTATAGCTAACTGTTTTTAATTGGCAGAACTGGCAGTGCTTTGTACATCCCAGCAACTTTGCCAGCATACTGGTGAGTATTACGCTCTAAAGCCATGGATTTTCTGTCTAATCTTGCTAGTGTTTTTATGTGCACATCAGACTGTATAACTGTGAGGACACATAATATGCTTCCTCTTCGCTGCCAGACCTGATTGAGGGACCTGTTTGTGTGCCATGAGAACAATGGAACAAAAGCTACATCCCCAGCCCCCAACCAAAAGCAGCAGAAAGCAAGGGTAAAACATCACCTTGTGTTGCTGGTGTTGGGTTCCATAAATTAGACAATGCTGGGTTTTATTGCTGAGGCCCTCCAACATGTACTTTGCGTGTTTATGGCCTATCACGTATTAAAATGCTGGACAGGTTTGATACCTCTGCTGTCATACCACTCTGATTTTAATAATATAGTAAAGCTTCTGCCATGGGTGTACACATGGTGTGTGAGTGTGTATATGCACACTGAGAGTGAATTAATTCTGTGAAGAGAGGAAAAAGGGTTAATATATGGTTCTGTTATTGTAGCTCATTTATACTCTGACCCCTGAATGTTACATCTAGCCCTAAAACAGGAGCCAAACAGGTCAGATAAGTGTGTATATGCACACTGAGAGTGAATTAATTCTGTGAAGAGAGGAAAAAGGGTTCATATATGGTTCTGTTATTGTAGCTCATTTATACTCTGACCCCTGAATGCTACATTTAGCCCTAAAGCAGGAGCCAAACAGGTCAGATTAATCTCATTTTACTACCGTCATTCCTCTCCTTGTCCATAATACATGTTTTGAGATGCAGCCCTCATTCCCAACTTTAATGTTGTCAGTCAGAATGGATGGAAGTTACTATTTGCACTTGAGGGAAGTTTTTATTATTATAACTATATTAATAATCATAATTATATTATATTACATTACATTATTAATAATATTAAATTAAATTATTAATAATATTTAGAAATAATATTTTAATTTGATATAAAATACATTTATTTTATTTATTTGTGTAAAAATATGCATAAAATAGATAAAAATAGATGATTATATATTTGTTTATATATAATATTCACATTGTATCTTATTTGTGTACTATACATGTAATCATTTTATTAATAATTGTATATGTACATATACAGTGCACAGCATAAATGAGTACACCCCATCTGATTAAATATAAAAGATGTATTTTCTTAATGATCACTAATATAATTCATAGAAAGATGGCAAAATTGAAATGTATTAAACATATATTCTTAATAAAAACAGAGAAATACATGCCATTAATATCTGTAAAATAAGAAACTTAGCCAATTTTTGTTTAAAT
>NW_015644118.1:758461-772517 GCF_001515625.1 Sinocyclocheilus rhinocerous
CATACATATATATATATATATATATATATATATATAATAACTGAATTACAAAGGACATGTGCATGAATCTGAACTCTTGTCGTCGTAGTCGTGAATCCATGTAATGAGATTTTTTATATAAGCCCCCCAAATCTGGTTGAAAGGTTAAATAGAAAAAAAAACATAAAGAGATTACATTATATTGTCCAGGATTTTAGACGGGTTAAATTATTATTTTAAAAGGTTCTTAGTTTCTCCTTTTGTTTTGGTAGTGTATATTTTGAAAGTAACAAGCACAAGGAAATTTCACAGAGTTCACTACATACTACATAACCAATTTGGTCATTATTCATCAAAAACTTGTGCATTGATAGTAAGTCTGTCTTTTCTTTACTACTGTTAATGCTTCTGTTCTCCTGTGAAGGCTTTGGAACATGAATGCAGGTATGTGGTCCCATTCAGACACTAAGGTCAGGCAGTGATGTTAGATCACATTCATTGTTCCAATTCATCCCTGAGGATTTCAGGTCTGGATTTTTGTGATTTTTTTTTTTTCTTGATAAACCTTGCTTTGTGTACAGGAGCACTGTGATGCTGGAACATTAAAGATACATTACCTTATTCAGGGATATTACATTATCATCCTTTGACCCAATGCCATATGAAAGCAAGTAGATATATGCACAGCTTCTTGGCAGTTGTAAACTGTGTAGGCTATAGGACTGTGTATCAGCTGACTTGAGATCAGCGTTACTGGCCTTCATATACAGACTGCAGAATAGTGTGGTGATGGCTGTCTGAGATCAGCACAAGTCTAACCTCTATCCTGAAAGCTTACATTCTTCTCATAGGACAGGTCAATAAGATGAGTTTGGATAGCTTCCAGAGCATGTCCATCAACATGCGTTAATGAAGCAGAATGAACGGTCTTGTCAGCAAACACCGGAAATGTAATCTCCATGAAGATGCTTCAAAGATGTTCATCAGTGTCGTTTAAGCAATTTTATATAGTACCAGCTAAATGACCTTCTCTCTTTCCCAATCTGTCTTAAGTCACCTCAATTTAAGATTTTGTAATTAAGAAGCAGATTAATTATTTTGTCTGGATATGTGATTGTGTTTTATTGGTAATAGTTAAAGGAATAGTTCCCACTATAAATGGAAATCTGCTGAAAATATACTCACCCTTGGACTATTTAAGATGTAGATGAGTTTATTTCTTCATCGGAACAGATTTGGAGAAATGTAGCATTACATCACTTGCTCACTGATGGATCCTCTGCAGTGAATGGGTGCCGTGAGAATGAGAAACTAAACAGCTGATTAAAACATCACAATATTCCACAAGTAATCCAGTCCATTTTCAGAGAAACAAGTTCATCATTAAGGCATTTTAACTTTAAACCATCACTTCTGGGCAAAATAACAGTCCATAATCTTTAATAACGCTTCCTCCAGTGAAAAAAAGTCACCTGTTGTCCTCTCTTATCAAAAATCCACCAGCATATTTATTTAAAACAGTTTTGGAGTGTTTCTGCCTGTAAACAGTGCTTGATCTGTGTGTATTTCTCTCCTGAATCAGACAAGACAACTTTTTCTGGAGGAAGCAATATTATGGCTTGAGAAAACGTCTTTCACTTAGCTTTTCACTTTTTATCAGCTGTTTTTACTCTCGTTCTGACGGCACCCATTCACTGCAGAGGATCCATTGGTGAGCAAGTGATGGAATGCTACATTTCTCCAAATCTGTTCCGATGAAGAAAAAAAACTCATCTACATCTTGGATGGCCTGAGGGTGACATATTCAGCAAATGTTCATTTTAGGGTGAACTATTCCTTTAACTTTACAGTGCCATGTAACAAATATTAGGCTCTATGTAAGTAATAACAATACCAATTACAATGTGTATTCATGTTATCAGAAAAACAAACAATTAGACCTACATAGAAGTGCATGGTGTACATTAGTATTATTCAGTGCCTATCTAATTATACTATTAAATGTGAAGTATTTTCTTCAGTTGAATAACATAAAAATCATGCATAAGATCAGAATCATTACGTTTCATGGGAGCCCACTTAAATAAAGGTATCGATTGCAAGTCGAAGCAAGTAAAAACATTACAGGGAATCCATCATTGTTTAATGGTAAGCTTAAGGTGGAACACGTCACCTTTAATTGAATATCTAACCTAAGCTAGATCTACCCCTTAGCCAATTATAATGTATTAGACAATTATAATGTATTTTCCCTGACCTGATCTACAATGGCCAGCCATCACTGTGTTGCATGGTTTTGGAGGGTCATTGTTTAATTTAATGCTTAAAATTTACTATTTGATTCCATTTATACAATTACACAATCATCCAGTACACTATTAAACATGCATTTTATTGTATTGTATGCATCTGTTGTATTGTACATTGCACATTGACTACTAGATGTATATATTGAGTATATTGTCAGTATACAATTTTCTGTATAACTGACTGATATAGCATGTTAACTGTGATTTTTGAAGCTTCCCACCCATGTCTGCTAAGTGTAACTTAAGCCAATAAACCTGAATTCTGATTCTGATTAAACAATGCCGAACCTCGTACTTCAACTAATTACGTAAATGGACAGGACCTGTCAAGAGACAATAACTATTCCCTAATAGAATTTGCCCCCAAGTGCAATTTAATTTTCTCTGTTGCCCTCTCTTGAGGTCTTCGTCTCTTTCTGTCTTTCTTTTGCAGGGGAAATGGGGGGAACGGCTTCTAACATTGACGTTCCAGCCTTTATTTACTCTTTTCGAGGAATAGAAGCCACCAGACTGATGTAGACAGGTAACGTTTTTGTCTTTGTAGTCTTTCTTTGTATTTGTGGAACGAAAATTCTAGATCGACTTCCTGCCAGCTCGAGCGCTGTCCAGCTCGTATAGTGAGCGTAGATGTGTTTCTTTGAGGGCGCAAACTTTGTTTATTTTCGTGTCGTATTCGAATCGTATTTAAGATGTTTTTGTGTATGAAACTGTCTTAAATGCTTTTATATTAACAAACAGAAGAAATGACAACAAACACTGCATTTGGCATGTATGCTATTATTCAGTATGGGAGACTGAGAATGATTTGTTTGTGTCAGCATAAGAATAATATTCTCGTATTTGTTTGCAGAAAATTAAAATTTTAGAGATTGGTAACTTCTGCCTAAAGGGTGTAAATTACAGACAAGTAGAAAGAGCGCTGTTGTCACTCCGGAGGTGAGTTGTAGTACTAATAGAAAGCATGGACGTTTTAAATGTTGTGCACAATTATGTCATCCGTCATCACTATTCCTAGTAATGTCATTTAATTCTAAGATTTTAAGTCAAAATAACAAACAGAATTTGAAACATTTATACACTATCCCATTTTGTGCAATATTTGTGGCTTAAGTACAAGTACACTGGAAACTCTTCCCGTCTGGTCAGACATATTTCTTTGTTTCTTTCTTTCTTTCCTTGCTTCTTTTTTAAGGATGTATATTTACAAACGTTTGTGTGGATGTTACATATCAAATTAACCTGCTGATTCAGATGATACTATATTTAACATAGCCTGAATCACATTATAAACCAGACATAATAAAATACAATTTTTATTCTTTCTAAATGCATTTTTCTACATATATTCTTCAATTTTTACTATCACCTGAGGAGGGGGAGGGGCATGTATGATGGTTATTTCACCCCTGTAGCTCATTTATAATTGTTTGAACTGATTGTGTTTCGTACAGTCTCAACAGGGATGCTTTATTTGATTACAATGATATAAAGTGTTACTTTATGGTCCTGATTTTATTTCCTTCTGAATTTCAGTTTAGTTGTAATATTCACATTTATTTGTCCAAGTATAAGCTCAATGGCCTCACAGGTGAAGGTTGAGAGGTTGAAATCTGATCTATTAATGATCGCGTTCAGAGACCTGCGTTTTACTGATATGATGGAGCAGCAGCTCGGGGTGTCAGAATGGGGATACTGTGAAATACTGGCAGTAATTAAAGGTTCTCGGGTCAGCGGGAGTCACACCCTTTCGCTGAGTTATAGTGCAGAGGTCTCTCGTTGTTCGGACAGGTGCCCTTTAGTGAATTTTATAGTGACTTAAACTGACTTTGAGATGCAAAAGAACTGCGCGCTCGTGCAAACGCGTCCACTCGCCTATACGTGGATTAATGCATTCAATCGTGTGGCAAAACATTGAGCATTAAGAGCATTTGCTCCTCTGTTCTGTTTGAGTAAGACTAAATTCACATTTTCACTTCACCATCAGCGTAATTGAATAATCTGCATAATAACTCCTCCTCGCCATAATCAAAATGAAAATCAAAAGCGTGGCCCGGGATAATTCCCATGTCCACCATTGGCCCATAGAGAGGGAATCTGGTGAAGCTTGAGGGCTGCTGTGTTTGCCACCATTTAATCAGCTTGATGATCACTTTCATTTAACTAAATTACACTGGAGCCATTAAGCAAGACTGTGGACGGGGTTGCGTTGTTTAAAACTTGAGATAATCGGACTTCGATGACATCCACGTCTTATTTACAGATCCCTGTAACATAGCTGTCCATGATTTATAATTTTATACTCTATTTTACACAGGCAAGCAGGATTGAAATACGCTGTGTATATAAACGAGATGATTTTATCTGTATAGAATGTTAATTTTTTTTATTCAACTTTTATTTCCAGACACAAGGTCCATTAGCAAGAAACACACAATACAAACCAAAACAATACACATTAAAAAACACAGTTATACAATACTTCCTCACAGAGGACTGATATCGCACATCAGTAAGCCTAGGATTTGACAACAACATTATAATATTATTATGTGAATCGTCCAGCCGACAAATACATTTATACATGATTGTACTCATGCCTTACAGAATACATCACTTGCACTGCTCCATCTTGTTTTTTTTCAGCAGGATCCTCATACAGTCATTGTACGCAACCTGAAGCTTACATAGGCTCTCTTTCTTAAACTTAACCCACAGAGGAGCAGTATACAAAGAAGTGCAATATGTTCTAAAAAGGTTTATCTTTACCTGATCTGAACACATATAAAATGTACTTTGTGTGCCTCCAGTCTCAAGTGGAACATTTTGTTTTGCTATTGCTTTTAATTTATTATTATTGGTGTTCTGAGATAGGGCATTAACTGGTTTCAACAAGACTGTCCAGCAGAGGGATATAAAATCGGTTAAGTGTTGCGTGTTCGGTAGAATTGTTTGTTAGAAGGTAGATAGAATTACATAATGCATTTGGATAGAATTGAAAAGAATTATGAAATGATGAAACTAAACGAACAGTTAAAAGCCATTTGAAAGACTTGGCTTAACCTTTCTTTTCAATTTTTTTAAAATGTAAAATAATGTATAGATACTATTTATAATTTATAAATGCCAGTAAAATGTCTGTTTACAGCAAACTACAATTTGCAGTATATTCACAGTTTGGTGTGTCGCGCATCAGCCGTTTACTATATCTTCTTGATTCTACGCATCTCACAGAGCTTCTAGAACATATTTCGTAATATAAAAAAGTATTTGATTGAGCGCGAGAGGAGTGAGGTATAAGAAAAGAAACACTAAAGACATACGTGATACAAAAGCAGCGAGACAGACGATGATGAGACTGACTGCTCCATTCTGAAGCTCGTTTTCATGAAGCGGTGACTCAGAGCTCGCGAGCTCACGCGCCGCATTATACTGTCCATGAAGAGAATTGGAAGTGAAGATTGAGTTCATCTCGCGTGAACTCCGCTCTCTCCGGAGGGAGAAGAGCTCGAATGAAATGAGTCCTGTCAGGATAGACTGTGTCGAGACTGCTGGTAAACAACGTAAAGGCTTACATGAGTTTGTATTTTTAGCAAACGTATTCCAGGCACTGTTGAGCGTGTTTGTTCTGTGAACTGTTCAGGTCAACGGCAAAATTAAGAGAGCTATTTTGTGTAACATGTAAGGAAAAGGGGGTTATTAGATTTAAAAATAGATGAAAAAGAAACTAGGCTACTTTAAAAAAATGTAAACTAGTTCACGGATGGAATTCGCTATAGGCTAATGTTTTCAATGTTATCTTACAGTAGCCTATAGCCTACGTATTGCCTTGTTGAAATTTTCTCAGAACGTGGAGAATAATTTATAACTGTAACTCATACTCTTTTCCTTTTTAATTTTCTTTACAATTTCTTATAGTAAAAATATTGTCTTTTAAAATAATTAACATTTTATTATTATTTTTAATTTTACAGTAGGCCTATATGTTAAGGTAACTTAGAAGGCAATCAATTAATAAGGTTTACTAATAATTTACTTCTTTTTTTTTAATTATTAATATTTTTACAGTCTAGCTAGGCTGTCTACATAGGCTACATATCCCAGTACATCCCAATGTAGGCCTACGTATTCGAGGTGTTTGCGTAAGTATCCACTAAAGCAACGCTGAATTAAAACTATGTGTTAAATATTCACGTAGGCCTAATATTTACGTTATTGCTTGACTGACCCCTGCCAGGTCACTTCAGATCCTGAGGTTTCAGTAGTGGCACTGTATTTATCGTCATCACTTCCTTATCGCTTTTTCTACTTACCTGAGAGCGCAAGGCGCACAAGTTCCCGCCCCTCTCGCTCCCGTCCACGCCTCCCATTGGCCCCCCGGGGGAGTGACGTTCGGGCCGCCCCTGCAGTGTGAATGAATCAAGCGGTTTGTGTGACACAGCGTAAGAACGCAGGGGCGCCCGACTATTTCACGACGATAACCACAGGCGCGAGGACTGTAAAAGGACACTATCCGGGGGGAGAAATTATTTTACGCACATCTGAGATTCTCAGACCTCCGCGAGCGGGTGCATGTGCGCGTTTTATCGGACTGGATGAAAATGATGCAAAGTGCGGCTGTGTTGCCCGGCGAGAGCGCGGTGAAGGGTCTGCCGGACATCCTCGGAGTGCCACTGCAACGTAAGGGCTTTTTCTTCTGCTTATTGATTAGTTCATCAGAAAATTGGCAGGCCTCCTCCGGGCGTCTGCAGGCCACCACTGTTGAATAACATATAGCTTTTAATTAAACTCCACTGGGGAATTAAATGTGAGCTACTGTCTGGGTGGTCAAATTTGATCAGACGCATAGAACTTTATTTTTATGTAAATAGCTTTAACTGTAGATATCGTCAAATTCTGGTTTAATCTCGTGCATTAGATCCAAAATATAATTTCCGATTAATGTTCTTTTCTTTCTTCGTGAATCTGGTCGTAACTGAGCTCTGGAACACATTTCATGCCATAGCATCGTAAAAATGTGTCTGGTGTAAGTGCAGTGCTTTATAATATCACAAAATAAAATACAAAAATAAACCCAGTCTGACTGTTTGTTAGTAAGACTAATGTTAGATCGCACAGCTGGCTATGCTACATTGCACTTCTTTTATTAAGTTGTGCGTGTTGTGGTTAGGGAACAGCATGTCTAAAAGGTCCTAGAAACTAAACAAAGAAAATATATTTAAAAAAAAACAACAATTAATCCGATTTTAATATAACGCAGTGGTTAAATGGAGCAGAGTGCATATTAGTTGTCTCAGTGAAATAGAGATTATAAGACCATCTAGATACAGTACATGAACATTTAATATTAAAATAAATGGCATTGCCTATTATCTTCGCATCTGGTCCTTATCAGTCGCAAGTTAATCTGTGTTAGGCCTATATCTGATCTCACAATCAAGATGGAGTTTGAATTGGATAAATTCCTGACCTAATTATTCACAGGCGAGGTTCAGAAATGTACAGATGGACTTCATCTTGTTCAGATCGGACCTGTTTTTACCTCTTGCAATTATCTGTTGTAAAGAAGAGAAAACATATTTTTAGTCACTCCGTGCGTAATAAAATAACAAAGGGCATTTGACTGAATAAAACGCTGGAAAATAATTTGAAAGAAAATGAACCACTTTATTTATTTTCATTTTTTGAAGAATGGCCAAAAGGTTAATAAGCAGGTAATATATAGGTCTGTCAGTGGCGGATGCTTAATTTCATTAAATGATTAAATAGATTAAAAGATATTGCTACTCAACCCCCCTTGGCGTATAAATGATGGATTAAGTGAGGATTGTTTTAAGAATAATCTGTTCTTGCAGTATGGATCTAAATATTATTATTCAAATGAATAAGGTGCTTTTAAAACGACATATGGGTAATTAGGAAAAAAGAAAACATTCGAAAATAGAAGCCTGCACGACAACGAGATCTAAATGAGAATGCGTTGAATGATGGGCTAAAACAAAGATTTAAAACCAGTATCGGACGAAACGAGAGTTAATTGGTATATTTCAGATACATACGTTGATGTTAAAGCAAGGCCTGCCATGGTAGCCATCTCTTAATTGACTGGCTGGCTAATCAAATACATCCTTTAGAGTAAATGAGCGTTAAAAGCTGAAGGCGGTTGAGTGAGTGAAGCTGTGCTGGGCGCTGTTCCTTCAGCACCACACGAGCCTGTAAGAAACAGTCACACAGCATTCTGAACACAGGCATTTTAACGGAAGAAGAACGTAAAATGCTACGGTACAAAATGCTAATTACCTGTAAATTAACTTACCAGAAACGGTAAATATATTTTCTATTTTAAAATACACTATATATAATTCTACTATAAAATATTGGAAAATAAATTGTAGTTTAATGGCACTTAAAAAGTATAAATTACCTTATAATTTACAGAATATATACACACACACATACATATATATATATATATATATATATATATAGCCTATATATTTAACAAGGCAACACATACACTTTTATGGTAAAATATGTGTTAGGTAAAAATTTTTAAATTAAAAAATAAAATACATAATGCCTGTTAATTTATGGGAAAGGGACCTTCACAGAAACATGTTTGTTTGCGTTCTATTTAAAAAGTAGACTAATGTTTTTGTAATGTTTGATATGTTATTTACACTTATTTTACGTGTTTATGTATTTTATTTTAAAATGTATGATATTTAGTTATTGTTTACCGCATTATTATACTGTTGATAGTATTTGTGTGGGTAACATTGTTCTGTCATTGTGTTATTAGTTTATTATAATTTTTTTAAATTATTATGAATATGGCTATGGTTGCTGTAGAGGTCTGTTTTGATGAACTTTGAGACATTTGCCGTACGTTGACATGACGCGTAAACACTATTCACGTGATTACGCTTTTAAGCACCTGCTGAAATCAAAATTCTTTCTTTGACGAAAATAATATCCTCGTGTGTCATATTAGAATATCTTGCCTATGTTGAATCCATTAAAACAGTACGTGTGATAACTTGACAGAAAGAATAGAGGATCAGAGGTCGAATATCGATATTAAATGTCATGATATTGTGATTTGAAGAAATTATACCGAATATTGCTGTTATTGTCTGAACGCTTAAACGGATTTCTTCCATTTTACCGAATAAGATAAATTGCATTTATCTTTACTTTAATCCATGTTTGTTTATAGATTTCGGTTTTTGTGCTTGTTTTGTTCGAGCACTTGTTCTTGAGCAACAGTAATTGAAGTGACAGACTGTCTCTTTTAAAGAATCGATGGACCAGTTATATAATTTCAATCTCAATGTCCTCATGTCCTCGCCTGTTTTCTTATGAGATATTGATTATTTACCAACAAATGGACATCTTTCCTCACCTGCCCAGCCTTTACCGGTCCCATAGGTTGTCTCGTGGAAGGTACTCCAAATTTGCTGTCACAATGATCGCTAACGTAATCACATATACACACTAATAATTATCATTTACATTTTATCAAAATTAAATAGCATTTGTTTAACAAATTACTTTACAAGTATTACTTGTTATAATAATTCCATTAGCATGATATTATTAGTACTTTTATTTGTATTTATTGTTGTCTTTTTCAGTGCTGTCGTCATGATTCTTTGTCGAGTTTTTATTGATATGTCCTTTAATTTTTACAAATATTAAATGTTAATGACTTTTTACAGGTTTTACAGGTTTATATGTTCTAGAAAATACAGGTTTCGTCAGTATTTTCCCCATCACTTACAGGGTTTTATTATTATTATTATTTTATGCAACAAAAAGGTTGTACGTTTCTAAATAATGCACTCGAGCGGAGTAGGCTAAGTAACAAGCTAAAAAACGTTCGAGTCAAGCAACTTGCAATTATATTTTTTCATGTCACTTTACTTAAGAACTTTCTGTAGTATGATCGTTACTGCGTCTATACCCTAGATTATTGCAGCTTGTATGAATAGGCCTATATATGAAGCTTGAACCGTAAATTCACGACATTTCTATTCATTTGAATGTGCAATATAAGGCTCTCCAGCGTGATATAATGTACCCATATTTGTTATAGACTTAAAATTATGAAACCTATTAGAATTGTCAGTAAGTCTTACCTTATTTACTTATAAATATTGTTAAAATCAAGTTCAGTAGCCTATTTCTGTAAGCACATTTCACCCTATCGCTTTCTGACCGTGTGTTTCTCCAGAGATTCCTCAGTGCGCAGGCTGCAGTCAACACATCCTGGATAAGTTTATTCTGAAGGTGCTGGATCGACATTGGCACTCAAAATGTCTCAAGTGCGCCGACTGTCACGCGCTCCTGGCAGACAAGTGTTTCTCTCGCGCGGGGAATGTCTACTGCAAAGAGGATTTCTTCAAGTGAGTCCATGCTCTCTTTTTCAGTTAGCATTTACCTTTCCCCACCAGGTTATGTCTTATAGCAATGTTTCATGCTCATGTCTGTCTATCTATCTATCTATCTATCTATCTATCTATCCTAATTTCTCTGTTTGATTTTTGTTTAATACATTTTATGATGCTAAACAATAAAAATCAAGGCCTAAACCAGTCTGATAAATATTTAAGCACTTGATGAATGCAAAACAAAATGTGATTCATATTTTAAAAATAATTAATAATTTGTATGAATATGATTTTTTAAGAATATGATAAATAGAGATCAATTAACTAAACAAATAGAAGACAGTCGACCTTTGCCTGTTCAATTAAATAAATGCATAATTTAAGTCAACATTTTATGTAGGCCGATAGTTGTACAGTACTTCATTGTATATAATATGATGAGAGATGTTATTTAATATTGTTTCAGTCACTATTGGCTGCATGAATTGTCAAGGAATGGAAAAGACAGAATCAGACCATGTCAAGTTGGATTGTAAGACAACAGTTTTGTCAAATTTGTTCACACAGAGCCGTTTCACGTCTGATTCCTTGTGCTTTTTAGTGCTGTTTGGCACTAACATGTGTGTGTCAGTGTGGAAGTATGTTCAAGGAAAGGTTGGCACATAGATTCTCTGTCATGGTTAATAAAGTGCTGCGTTTAATTTTTCTCATGTCAGGTTAGGAAGCACATCAGTGTGCTGGAACTCGGCCACAAAGACTGCATGTTCCCAAATTCAATTCCCAGTGCTATATAAGAACTCAAGAAAGCAACTTTGCTTTTTTTTTGCTCTTCTTCCCAGTGTCTTCCCCTGCTTTCTTTCCTCTTTTCTTCTTTTTTTTTTTTTGCGATTGGATTTTCCCCTTGGCTTTAAGGAAGGAAATTAAGTTTGACTTTTATCCAAAACAGGATCAGTAGTGGCTTTTACCAAATCATGTTTGAGAGGTTTTAATGTCACAGGCTTCAATGAGACCTAAAACGCTAGCAAGACTCAGAGTGGAGGCTAACTTTATTAGCAAGCCCGTGGGGACAAAAGGAAGCATTTTAATGTTAAGACCGTGGTGGTGCTGCTGAGGAGGATGGAGAGGGGGATGGAGGAGGAAATGCTGGCGGTTCACAAGCGAGGGGGCAGGGGCTCGCCTTCCCGTTAATGCTGCAAAAACTTCACCTTGGTTAAGTAAAAGGAGAGTTTATTTAGCAGTATTCACACTGTGATTTACAGCCTATTCTGACTCAGTGCTTTATGAGGCGTTCTGTACGTGCGTTTAGTGGCCTCTCTCTCTCTCTCTCTCTCTCTCCTGTGAATCTCTCTGCCTCTGCTACATTGATCAAGACCATTTGTTAACTCCAGGGACATGACAAGCACAAACAAAGATGCCTTCTATAGTATTCTGAGCTTTTGTAACTTATTACAGCCTTTGCAGTTATAAAAAGATTGCTTATGAAAATAGCCACAGTTAAATTCAAGATGTAAGGATGCTTAAACTCTAAAATGAATTTGGGTAACACTTTACAATAAGGTTTTAATTGTCAACAACATTAATTGGTTAACAACATTAGTTAACATGAACTAAGACTGAACAATACTTCTACAGCATTTATACTTATATAATTTTAATATTTACAAATATTCCCAAAATGTATATGTACAACATTATTATTTATATACATGCATATATATTTAATTTAATAATTTATGCAGCTACTTACAGTGCATTCAGGCTATACATTTTTTACCAGTATGTGTGTTCCCTGGGAATCGAACCCACAACCTTTTGCGCTGCTAATGCAATGCTCTACCACTGAGCCACAGGAACAGTATATATCAGCTTTAATGCGCTTATCTAAATAACATGTAACATCTAAATGTCGAAAGTTTCATTTTTAATGGCAAAAATAAGTATTCAAAATTTATAATTTAACTTACAATCTGCAAAGGAGTAGGAAAAATGTGTTACATAAACACAAGTTTATAAATAAGCATTTGTTCACAAAATCTGTAATTTTCTGTCACTGTTTGGACATATTAAAACACCCATAGATGCAGAAAACATCTGGGTCATGTTTGCATTTTCTTCTGTCGCTGGCAATAATTGTCACCTTGAAATCAGGATTAGGCATAAAAGAATGTCTTCAGAATACTTCATACATGTGAAAATCATTGAACAAATGCTTGTAACCTGGCTCAAAGGAAGATAGGAATCATATCTTTGTGGCAGGTTTTGCTGGTGATTAAGGCATAATACCTGAATTTGAATCTGTTTCAAACTGAGGTGTCTCTATTTGTGTACCTGCAGACGTTTTGGGACAAAATGTGCATCGTGCCAGCAGGGGATTCCCCCGACGCAGGTGGTCCGGAAAGCTCAGGACTTGGTGTACCACCTTCACTGCTTCGCCTGCGTAATGTGCAGCAGGCAGCTGGCCACCGGTGATGAGTTCTACCTCATGGAGGACGGGAGGCTCGTGTGCAAGGAGGACTATGAAACAGCCAAACAAAATGGTGAGCTGCTGTCTTGAGATCTGTGTAAATCATGCCCTCTTGAACCATCAGTTGGTTGTTCCTGTTATGCGGTACATTTTGAGCTTTGTAACATTTAAAAAAATGAATATGATTGTGTTATAATTTGTGAAAGATTTTGATAAAAGCGGTCAGGCGTCTGTATCAGAATCTAGATAGATAGATAGATAGATGACATTTGAATTAATTAATATTCTCTGCCTCTGCTACATTGATCAAGACCATTTGTTAACTCCAGGGACATGACAAGCACAAACAAAGATGCCTTCTATAGTATTCTGAGCTTTTGTAACTTATTACAGCCTTTGCAGTTATAAAAAGATTGCTTATGAAAATAGCCACAGTTAAATTCAAGATGTAAGGATGCTTAAACTCTAAAATGAATTTGGGTAACACTTTACAATAAGGTTTTAATTGTCAACAACATTAATTGGTTAACAACATTAGTTAACATGAACTAAGACTGAACAATACTTCTACAGCATTTAATAATCTTAACTAACATTAATTTCAGCATTTAATAACACAGCCCTGCAACTTGAAAAATAATCTGCTGATTTGCAAAAAAATTTTAATATCACCTCATTTTGATGCTGAGTTAAAAAATAACAATAGAAACTTTATTTTAATACCATTTTTAAATATTATTTATTATGTATATACATAATTATTTATATTCCATCACACAGTTTTTTCACAAAGAATAATTTTTTTTCAAATGATATATGTATCAGCTTTAATGCGCTTATCAAAATAACAAAAGGTAGCATTAAAAACAGACATCACCACAAGTGACTTTATATGGTTGTGTATATATATATAT
>NW_015644118.1:772997-786915 GCF_001515625.1 Sinocyclocheilus rhinocerous
CATTTTTTACCAGTATGTGTGTTCCCTGGGAATCGAACCCACAACCTTTTGCGCTGCTAATGCAATGCTCTACCACTGAGCCACAGGAACAGTATATATCAGCTTTAATGCGCTTATCTAAATAACATGTAACATCTAAATGTCGAAAGTTTCATTTTTTACCAGTATGTGTGTTCCCTGGGAATCGAACCCACAACCTTTTGCGCTGCTAATGCAATGCTCTACCACTGAGCCACAGGAACAGTATATATCAGCTTTAATGCGCTTATCTAAATAACATGTAACATCTAAATGTCGAAAGTTTCATTTTTAATGGCAAAAATAAGTATTCAAAATTTATAATTTAACTTACAATCTGCAAAGGAGTAGGAAAAATGTGTTACATAAACACAAGTTTATAAATAAGCATTTGTTCACAAAATCTGTAATTTTCTGTCACTGTTTGGACATATTAAAACACCCATAGATGCAGAAAACATCTGGGTCATGTTTGCATTTTCTTCTGTCGCTGGCAATAATTGTCACCTTGAAATCAGGATTAGGCATAAAAGAATGTCTTCAGAATACTTCATACATGTGAAAATCATTGAACAAATGCTTGTAACCTGGCTCAAAGGAAGATAGGAATCATATCTTTGTGGCAGGTTTTGCTGGTGATTAAGGCATAATACCTGAATTTGAATCTGTTTCAAACTGAGGTGTCTCTATTTGTGTACCTGCAGACGTTTTGGGACAAAATGTGCATCGTGCCAGCAGGGGATTCCCCCGACGCAGGTGGTCCGGAAAGCTCAGGACTTGGTGTACCACCTTCACTGCTTCGCCTGCGTAATGTGCAGCAGGCAGCTGGCCACCGGTGATGAGTTCTACCTCATGGAGGACGGGAGGCTCGTGTGCAAGGAGGACTATGAAACAGCCAAACAAAATGGTGAGCTGCTGTCTTGAGATCTGTGTAAATCATGCCCTCTTGAACCATCAGTTGGTTGTTCCTGTTATGCGGTACATTTTGAGCTTTGTAACATTTAAAAAAATGAATATGATTGTGTTATAATTTGTGAAAGATTTTGATAAAAGCGGTCAGGCGTCTGTATCAGAATCTAGATAGATAGATAGATAGATGACATTTGAATTAATTAATATTTATATTCATGAGTTATTCCGGTTGCTACTGACCCATTAGAATTGTAGTTGTTTCCTGAACTGGTGGTATATAGATGCATTGTCCCAGACTCGGCCCACATCACTGGATTTTCTGTCCCAATTGGAAATCATTCTGACAGCAAAGTTCAGGAGTGGAGATGGTGTAATTAACTTCTTCTTTTACAATCATACAGAGACACCGAGAGATCAGAGGAGGCAACAGGATGGTAGTAAGGAGACAAAATCATCATTAACTACAGTCTAGTGGGGTCTCAGTGTCTGGCATATTAAGTCCCTCGGTGATCTGACCTCTCATGGATCTGCCTCTGAAAGCCCCTCACGCTGAATTTATGGAGATTTCTGTGGGCTGTTGATTGATTATATTAAGTGATGCAATGCACTTTTATGGTAGGGCCCCAATAACTCGCACTGGCATGCCATTCTCAGGAGAGATTTATTCCCTCTTCCGCCACAGTGTGACAGTTTCAGGAGAGTATCGACTGGCCATATCACAGCACTTCCACTCAAAGCATCCCACAAACTCTTCTTTACTCGTACCTCACGGTAGATGAGCTCCTGACATTTTGCCTCATGCTTAAGAAATTTGCTTCACTTCAACAGTGAATCAGTTTAGTTGAATTGAAAAAAATGTATTCACTTTTTTTTAGTTCAGTTCAGTCCTGCTCATACTAGCTTTCACCTTTATGCTTGTGTTTTTCATTATGACAGTTATTTCAGTTCGTTTAAAAGTCGGTTATTTAAAATATTATGAACTACTTATATTATATTAGAAGATATTATATTATGATATAATTATATTATATGACATTATGAACTCACTTTACTGTTTTATTGCTTAATGGATCAGTAAAGATGTAAATGTTATAAAAGATTTTATATATGAAATAGATTTTTATTTTTTTTATTTTTCATTTTTCTATTCATGGAAGAATCCTGAAAAACAAAATGTATCATGGTTTCCACAAAAAATATTATGCAGCACAACTGTTTTTAACATGGATAATAATAGGAAATATTTTTGAGCACTAAATCAGCATATTAGAATGATTTCTGAAGGATCATGTGACACTGAAGACTGGAGTAATGATGCTGAAAATTCAGTTTTGCCATCACAGGAATAAATTACGATTTATAATAGAAAACAGTTATTTTAAATTGTTATAATATTTCAAAATATTAGGTTTCTACTGTATTTTGATCGAATAAATGTAGCCTTAGTGAGCATGATATATATTGTAAAAATACTTTGTTCCCCATCCTAATATGCAAAGGCATCTATAAATAAGTGGGGCAGGGCTATTTGTTTGACCAACCAATTGCAGACAGGGGCATCAAGTACAATTCTGTTTAGCAGCACAGAAATGACACAATTTCTTCAAATTTGTGTGTTACAGATGATTCAGAGACAGGAGCAAAACGTCCACGAACCACCATCACAGCCAAACAGCTGGAGACACTCAAAAGCGCCTACAAGAACTCACCTAAGCCAGCACGACATGTGCGTGAGCAGCTCTCCTCAGAAACGGGCCTGGACATGAGAGTGGTGCAGGTGAGACTATAAGCCACAATTGAAGCTCTAAAGTGTTGAATATGATTAAATGGCTATCCGTGTTTTTACTGAGGCTTGTCTGTCCACAGGTGTGGTTTCAAAACAGGCGAGCAAAAGAGAAACGGCTGAAGAAGGACGCTGGTCGGCACCGCTGGGGTCAGTTCTACAAAAGTGTCAAACGCAATCGAGGGTCCAGTAAGACGGAGAAGGAGAGCTCAGCCGATGATGCAGGACTCAGCGATAGTGAGCTTAGTTTCAGAGGCAAGTCTATTTACATCTCCCATGATGCCTTGCTTTCTGTCTTCTCTCTCTTCTTTGAATTCTTTTCAAAAACTTTTTTTTTTTATTTCCCTTCATGCATTAACTTGCCTTTTATTTTGAAAATATGCCACTAGGTGGATTGTTTGGAATATTCAAATGAGGTTTTTGGTTCTGCTATGTTTTTTTTTTTTTAATGATTATTTCATTTTTGTCAGCCCGTTTTGAGAACTCATAAAAGTCTAGAGCCACTTTCAAAGAGAGGCCGTGTTTACGAGAAATGAAAGCAGCGATGCACAAACTCTATAAAATTGGTGAAGCTTTTAGTCGATTAAAGAGGACCTTTGTTGTTGTTGAAAGAAAAGAGTCTGGTTGCGCTCCTGTGAGTATGGGAAGTAAATCACAAATGCTCATCGCATCTCAGATATTTCCAGAAGCATGTAATCCCCTTTTTAAAATGGTTATTTATGAGGTCTTTGTCATAACTGCAATTCTTCTTCTTCTGTGTGTAAGAGCATCTATACACTACCATTCAAAAGTTTGGTGTCAGTAAGATTTTGTTGTTGTTGATGTTTTTGATCAAATTTGCTCAGTAAAAATGGTAATATTGTGAAATATTATTACTGTTTAAAATAACCGTTTCCTATTTTAGTGTATTTTAAAATGTAATTTATTTCTGTGACGGCAAAGCTAAGTTTTTAGCAGCCATTACTCCAGTCTTCAGTGTCACATGATCCCTCAGAAATAATTCTAATATGCCTCAAGAAACATTTCTTATTATCATCAATGTTGAAAACAGTTGAGCTGCTTAATATTTCAGTGGAAACTCTTGTTTTCAGGATTCTTTGATTAATAGAAAGTTCAAAAGAACAACATTTATTTGAAACAGAAATCTTTTATAACATTATAAATGTCTTTACTGTCACTTTTGATCTATTTAATGCATCCTTGTTAAATAAAAGTATTAATTTCTATTAAAAAATGTAAAAAATTAACTCACCCCAAACTGTTGAACAGTAATGTACACTGTAAAAAATGACAAGAAAATACTGTTTCAGTCTCTCTACTTCAAAATTTAATGTTTAATTCAATGTTATTTTCCATTTCTTTGTAAATAATTGTGAAATTTCCTAGCAATTTCTGAGTGAAAAATTGTTTCTACACCAATTTTTTTTTTCGGTGTAGTTGTATTTTTTGTGGAAACAATCTTGAAACTGATTTTGTCTGCTCTCACCAACAGAAGACCAGATCCTGTCAGACCTTGGTCATGCTAACGGCTTGTATGGAAGCGTCGGAGACATCACGAACGGCAACATGCTCAACGGGAGCTTTTCCTTGGAGGGGGGTGGGCAGCCTTACCATGACCTGCGGGCAGGAAGTCCCTACGGCCTGCCACAGTCCCCCTCATCCATCACTTCCCTCCCAGGCCACACCCCGCTGCTCAACAACTTAGGCTTCAACATGGACAGCATCATGGGTCAGGGCAGTCAGCCCAGCGTAGGTCAAGCTCTGAGAGCAATGGCCGGGGGACCCACCTCTGACCTGTCGACAGGAAGCAGCACGGGCTACCCAGACTTCCCCACCAGCCCTGCCTCGTGGCTCGATGAAATGGACCACTCCCAGTTCTGAGGTCAAAGGTCATAATGGAAAGTGGGGTACTATGGACAAGAAATTTGAAGATTTTATAGACATCTTTCCCAGAACTGGCGACGTTTGTGTGGCAAGGCCCAAAACGGCACCTACTTTAACACGGTGACTTGACCTTGCTGAATGGTGTGCTGATACGAGCAACCCGCCGTGGAATGTCTGCACTGTATCATAATTTTGTAACTCATATTTTTTCATTGTTCTCAAAACTGGATTGGATGATTTCCAGCATGAAATGGTGTGCAGCTGCAAATGGCGTTCAAACCCCAGACCACCCTGGAAAAACAATCACGATCCACCACGTTTTTGAGAACAAGAGGGTCCATGCATGTTTCCGAATGAGGAAGAGAACCGTCCGCGACGCACTTTACTGTATGTTCCTCCTCGACTGCACATGGCAGGCTGGATACGGGAAAGAGAGGAGCGCATCGAACAAGGAGAGATATTTAAACAAGTGGCACAAGTGTATCTTTCCTACTTACAAGGGTTTGGGATTTTAATGGTTGAAACTTTCTAGTGGCTCTACTAGAGATGGCCCTTCACATTAGGTCTGAAGAATAGATACAAATTATTTTTAATAAGGATGAATCCGCATGCACTGCTCTGAGTTGTCATAAAAATATCTGTGTCAATGGTCCCTGTCTGTTCAGTGTTTTTCCGTTATCTTCAGGCATTCTGGCTCAGCAATGAAACAAAATAATTAGCTTAAAAGATTAAAATTAAAGTTACTATTTATTTCTGGTACTGTTTAGTATATTTGATCTTGATACGGTTTTTATTACCATCAAAATACCTTTGTTTCCCATTGCCATTTGTTTCCCTCATTTCCTACTCATTGCTCCATGAGCAAAAATGGATATCATACATGTATTCGAATGTCATTTATTTCAGAGCAGATGACAACATTGGATTTCCATTACACAGATACAAGTACCTTAATGGCCTGACCAATTATTATCAAGCAAAACATGTGAAAGGGAAACTTACACTGTATTTTTTTTTCTTATTTGACACATTTAAGCAACAACTAAGAGGATTGAGTGTTATTTATTCCTGTTGTGGGTACCAATGTCAGTATTATGAAGAGTTGGATCATGGGAAAGAGTACAGTGAGTTGATGTAAAACTATAAAACTGGTGATACAATTGTAAACATGAGGAAAATTTGTTGTGGCAAAATTTGGACCCACATAATGGTAAACCGAGTAAAGATGACGCTATGCTGAAAGAGTGAACATATAAGCTAACAAAGGGCAACATGGAAAAAAGAAAAATAACCATTAAGAAATAATGTTTTGTTGAGTCTTAATGGCTGTAAATTTTGTAAAGTCTCAAAAAGTGTCAACAGTCTTGTTTCATGAGCACTATTTATTGCTATGGATCGCTGGGGGGAAAAAGAGCACTGAATTTAGTCCTATATGCCTTCTGTCCAATGGTATGAATTGTGTACAGTCAAATCTATATGGAGAAATAAAGCCGAATCGTCTTTGGGTTACTACGATGTTCTTTTTTATTTATTTCACACGCTTTTATTAATTTTGAAAGTAAAGTTAAACACAGCTTAGCATAACACATATTAGTTGTTTTTGTAGTAAATAGGTTATTCCCATACATTACACATAGGCTATTGTATAAAAAAAAAAAACTAATATAGCCTATATAAGAAAATGTATAATCTCACAACGCTGGCTTTGTGTCGAGCAACCTGGTTTAAAGTCATTAAACTCAACTACTGATGTCACCATGTTTAATTATGTCATCTCAATTAAATCTGCCATTTGTTCGCAAAATATAAAATTGACCAAGCGGGGTTTTAAAATGTTTACGAGGGACTCTAGCTGAATTACTTCATTTTATTCACAATATAGGCTAAGGAGTATTATAATATGAACACTTTGCATAGGCTATTTCAAGCAATAAAATAACAGATTTTTTATTGTTTTGTAAATTGGTGGTATTGTGTACGTCAACAAATACTCAGTTCGCGGTATTAACTACAAAAACTATGTTTCTATGTGTCCATACGTTTTGGTTTTACGGGAACAAAGGAACATTTCTGCAAAGCCCGCCACACACACAAACATGTGGAACTTTCATCAGACGCTCATCCTTCTGCTTCCATAGACTGTAGCAGATTGCTGTTTAGTCAAACCTTCCCTAATCCTCTAAATGTTACCTAATTGTAAAACTGCTCTGTGAAATGAGGACAAACAGGCTGCCTTACGTTCTCAATGGCCAGAAAACCCAACTGTGAGTAAAATCCCACATTCAAAAGATGTACAAGTTGGATACGTGCTTTTTGACGGATATGGATTCGATTTGTATGGGAATGTGCATTCCATGTACCAAAAAAGCTACATTGCTATTTATGTTTGGATATATAGCCTATCATGTATGCTATATAGACACCACCAGGTGCAATTACATTTTTGCGTCTTGTATGCGTCTCAAAACCACTTCCTAAACTATCCCATTAGTTCAAACGCACAAAGGCGGCAAAATGTGTTATCTAAAACAATAAAATTGTAGTATTAATGTGGTTAGGTTATGTTTTCAGCCTGTGCTTAACTGGAAAACAGAGGAGACGGGGGGTTGGAAGAAAAAGATAGCAAAACAGGCGCTCTTTGCAGAGAAACGCCACAAACAAACTGATTTCACTCAGCCATTGATTGGGGCTGCCGCGGCCATTAATGTACGGCCTTTAATAGTTCAGTCTTACAAAGATAAACAGCGACAAAGACAGCTGGGATAATTTACACGCCACTTACAGCACTAGTATACATATAAATCTGAGCAAATTCCTGCACTGTTGCTTTTGCAAAGATGACAAACACAAGCGCAAATGCCATTATCATCGATCTGCGAGCTTTTATTACGAACTTCCTGAAGCCAGCGATTCACCAGCCTCCCGGGTGAGAAGGAATAAATTAACATGCAAATAGTTATTCAGCCTAAATTTAATCTGGGCTGCATAGACGGGGTATTTTTCTCTTGTGTATGATGGCGTTCACTGACATCCTGTTTGGCATTTTAATTCAACAGCCATACAAAGAAAGAAAGGGTCATTTTGCAAGGACAAACGGTCACATGTTAGTATTACTGTAACTTTAGAGGTGTAGTGGGCAGTATTCTCATTTGCATTTTATGTAATAAAGAAGCTCAAGTTAATGACCTACTCAATCAGAACGACCTAGGCCTTTGATTGACTGGAACTCATGTTTATTACTCAGCTCTCTGGAATACTTGATTCTGATTGGTCAATGTACCATCCAGTGGTCTGGAATGTTATAATATTCACTGTCATCCATAGAAACATTGTCAGAACAATTACTAGAGGCGTCTCAATTCACTTATTTCATACACTACATGGCTGAGTAGCCTACATGCATATAGTGTATAAGTGCATAGTGTATAGTGCGCCATTTGGGACGCAATTACTTATTGAATGCTGAAGGGATGACGTGTTTTTGTAAGCAAAAACATGTGAGCTTGCATTTTAGCACTTCCGGGTCCATCACCTTGAAGTCAGTGGGTTTTTGAATGGGTTTATGGTTAATACAAAAGTAAAACCATTGTTAAAGGGGTCATATGATGTTGCTAAAAAGAACATTATTTTGTGTATTTGGTGTAATAAAGCGGCGGGCGGGCTTGAGTGAGCGGAGGTGGGCGGGCTTGCAGCAACCACATGTGACGACCCCGGGCTGGACTCCGCTTCGTCCACGGTGAAAGCTGATCCGGCGATCCACAGCGCGAAGTTGATGTATTTCCTCAGCGACCAGCACGGATCAGCTCCAGGCATGACGAAGCGGATATCGTCCTCTTTTGGAAGACCAAACAAAGTAGTTTCGCTTTCACAACGAAACACACAGCGCCTTCACGACATGGCGGCGGCGGCAAAAACAATACTACAGCGAGAATAAAAGTTACGCCTTCTTTCTTTGCGTGAACATTTGGGCGGCGTTATGCAAATCTTCCCACATCGTGACGTAGACATGTGGGGGTGTGTTAGAACGAGCCGTTTTAGGTAGGCATGGTTGACTCTTAACTTTTATACAGAATATCTCTTTGGATTTGAGACTTTAGTCTTTGCAACTTTACAGATCTTCTTTATGCACAAAGAGCTTGTAACACTCCAAAGAGAAAGGAAAAATTGAAATCGCATCATATGACCCCTTTAACAAGTGGCTAAATGGGACTACAGAGGTTGTCTGGGACATTGAATGTAATCACACCGAACAGGAAAATTCATCTACTCGCTAGGCTGCTTTCAAAGTCTTGTTGTTTTTATGATTGCGCTCCTGCAAACTGTTCTAACTCAAACTTTCAAATGTTTTTTGGAAGTGATGGCCACGCTGAAGTCATGCAACCATGGTGTTGTTTGTTCATAGCCTACATTTAGCTTTTTATTTCTGTATTAAGGCCTCAAAATTCATAAAAGTTGTGTTCATTTTAACAACATGTGTAAGAATCATAAACATTTGTTGGTCACAGATCTTATTTTCTGCAATAATTCAAAAACGAATGAATCCACAATCCTATTGGGTTTTTGTCGAGGTAACCAAGGTGATGTTAACTTTCGGATTGGTCTACAAAAATACGTCATCACTACAGCCTCTTTTTTTGAGATATTAGTGGGATATTTTTCAGTGTTTTTTGCTGGCTGGCAAATTCTAAGTGAGGGTGAAGTAAAGCATTGCATTAAGAGTAGCCCAGTACATGCCATTCCATTTATAAGCTGGACAACTGGCTGAATAGAGAGAGAGAAAATGAAAGGGACAGACAGTGAGAGAGAGAAAGAGTGAGAGTAACAAACCTCCACCATCTGCCACTAATGGTGTTAGGGAAGCATCCAGAGAGGCGACTTGTAAAAATGCATAAACGTTAAGTAAAGAAAGCTGAGCAATATGGGACATGATTTTAGTGGAGTCCGTGTCAAAAGTGAAGAGCTCTGAGGGAAATTGAGGCACATAATGGAAACGTAATGGGCTTAGTGTCACTGTCGTGCAGACAAGCCCACGGAGGATGCCATCAGCGGCATTGACCCTCCCCCAACTCCAGTGGATTTATGGAAATTACCGGAATAAGGGACAAACAGCCTTTATAAACAAACCGATACCATAATTCCAGCCTGTCTATGGAATATCTAAAGAGACAGACAGAGGATCTTGCTCTCGAGGAGGGATGCAGCTCTACAGACCCAGACCCGGCTAATGTTTCCCATTCCTCCACTTGAGCTTAGTTTTTATTCAATACGTCATACTCTAAGATATAGTGATCCCACTGTTTTTGAACAAAGGTGTATCAGCTGTAGAACTTTGGGTAAAACAAAGTTTGAGGATTCCTATGTATTGGCTCTTTGGAAAGTGTTCAGAAACACTTAAAGTCACCCAGTGTATTTGTGGTTTTAAAGCATAAAAATTAAAAAAGCCAAAAATGAAATAACAGCATGAAGACATTGATCAGATGTACTTCGTGCTATTTACCCTCCAGAGACCTCTAAGTAAAACCAATGTAATTAAGAATTGTGCTACATTTACTATGAAAGGAATAGTTTACCCAAAAATAAAAATTTGCTGAAAATATACTCAACCTCAGGCTATCCAAGATGTAGATGAGTTTGTTTCTTCATTGTAACAGATATGGAAAAATTTAGACCATTTACCAAATGGATCCTCTGCAGTGAATAGGTGCCGTCAGAATGAGAGTCCCAACAGTAATCCTCACGACTTCAGTCTGTCAATTAACATCTTATGAAGCAAAAGGTTTTGAGTTTGTAACAAATTCATCAAGCCATTTTTATCTTCATACTCTTGCTTTCTGCTAAAATACAAGTCTTCTATCTGTAACATTGCTTTCTCCAGTGAATTTTTTTTGTCTGAATCAGGAGAGAAATATGCTCAGATCAAGCAATGTTTACAAGTGAAAACAGACCAAAACAGTTCTAAACCATGTGTTCTAAACAATATGTCGGTGGATTTTGATGTGAGATGACAAAAGGGGATGGACATTTCACTGGAGGAAGCCTTATTATGGATTATGGACTCTTTTTGGATTTTGTCCAGAAGCGTCAGTTTAAAGTTAAAACACCTTGATGGATTTCTCACAAACATGCAGCTTTTCACTTCACAAGATGTTAATTGATGGACTGGAGTCATGTGGATTACTTGTGGATTTTTGTGATGTTTTTACCAGCTGTTTGGACTCTCATTCTGATGGCACCCATTTACTGTAGACTAGAGGATCCATTGGTGAGCAAGTGATGCAATACAAAATTTCTTAAAATCTGTTCCGATGAACAAACAAACTCATCTATGTCTTGGCAAATTTTTATTCATGCAACTATTTCTTTAATACTATTGTGTATTTAATGTCTGGATCCTAAACGGAGAAGCAAAAAGAGGTTTTAATATCCATCAAATCAGGAACAAAATTTGTGTGCTTATCAAACTTCCATTCCTCAATGTTTCTCCCAGTTTCAAATCATTTATATCACAATCGGCACAATGATTGACATCTACCATGATCCCGAAGCACTACTGTTCACATTTTATTGAAAAACACTGAATTTCATGCAATAGTAAAACCATTCTGTATTGACTTCCTAAAGAAATGTTTGCTGGAATATGGTCATGCTATAATTAAAGAACAGCGTATAATGGCAGAAAACCTCTAGAAAACAAGTAACAAACAAGTAAAAAAGGAGACTCCATTGTAAGATTCCATGTCTTTAATAGTAACAACAGTAACACATTCATTGGAATGTACCATTCTAGGACGGGGGAGGACAGGTTGTCTGAACTTAGCTGTTTGAAAGTATAACATCTGTGCTGCACAGCCAAATGGAATCAATGATAGTAGTTCTAGAACTAGTGTCAGTTTGACATCAGGCATGTACCATTTGGACGAGCAGCACAGTTTGTATGAACTTTTAACTGGATGGTGATCATGTGGATTGGGTTTCATTTTGTGGAGTAAGATTTCACAGAGTGAGATTTAGCCTTTAGGAGCAGTGTACTGGCGCAGGAGAGAAGAGATGGCGCTAGACTCTGTCACCTCCTCTGGAAGGGAACCTTCTTTATCTTTGATTGACGGGTCAGCTCCGGCCTTCAGGAGTAACTCAACGATTTCTGCAAACTCACAAGCTGAGGCTAGAGAAAGAGAGAGAACACAAGAAAGAAGTATTAATACTGTTGGGTATATTTGCATTTTGTTGTATTTTGAGCAAGGGAGTCAGAGACAGACTTTAGGGGCAAATGTTGTGACTTTATTTTCATAATAAGTCAACTTTTTGTGAAATTGTATTCCTTTATTCTAATAAAATTATGAGAACTTAATAACATTACATTTTGATTCTTCTAAAAGTACTTTTTTGTCTAACTGCAAATTGTATTTTTTTAAGTGCACGGCTGAACTGATAAAATGATGCTGAGCAGATATGATACAACACAATAATTCTTAATTTATTGATAGTTGTTTCATTGCAACATACATAACTATTTAAAGGTGACATATCATGAAAATCTGACTTTTCCAGGTTTTTAGTGCTATAATCAGGTCCCTGGTGCATCTACCAACCAAGGAAATGTGAAAAAGATTAACCCAATCACTTTGTTTAGGCAAGCCTTTTTCTGCACGCATCTGAGAAAACAAGTGCGTCTGATTTTGCTCCCTTGGTGACGTGGCAAAGGGATCTCATTATAATATTACCGCCCCTTCATCTGTAAGTTTCTTGGTACATTTTACCAGTTTTTACCATACTTTCAAAACAAAAATTAAAATAGGAAAAATATGCAATATGAAAATAATTGAAGACAAAATGTGTTTTACTGAGAAAAAACAAGATTTGGTTTTTAAAAAGCCTTTTTCCAAAAGGTACATCTGGAAAAAGGGGGGTCGTCTTATAATCAGGGTCGTCTTATATTCGGGCCAATACGGTAAATGATCTGTGGAGTATTTTGAGCTGAAACTTCACAGACACATTCTGAGGACACCAGAGACTTATATTACATATTGTAAAAAGGGGCATAATATGTCACCTTTAAATAAAAGAAATCAAAATTAATAAAATGTGTTACAGGGATTTATTATTTTAATATTTGTATAATAAAAATATTTTGTGCTAAATTTTAGGAATTAATAACAATAATATTTTTCCTTAAAATTTTACTAAACTTTAACATAATATAATTTAAATACAATTCTAGATTCTAACACTAAACATCTACCAGTCAAGGTTATTATAGTTAACTAATACTAAAACCATAAAAAATGGTTATATAACAAAATTTGTTACTATTTCACAAAATAACAAACATTAACTGAAATAAAATAAAACAATTTTTTTCAGCTAGTTGTCAAGGCAACATTTAGTTTAACTTGACTTACTAAAATAACTAAAAGAGTAATTAAAAAATACAAATATATAAAACTACTAAAACTGTAATTTAAAGTAACTGTAAAGTAACTGTAACTGGAAATGAAAACAGAATATCAAAATAAAAACTATAATAGTATCTCGTTACTAAAATAACACTGCTACCAGTTCTTAGGTAACATGCCACCTTGAAAAGAAATTAATCCAATCCTATTTTCTCACCCGTATATTTAAAGTAATTGTTACAGTATGTATGAAGACTGAATGTGCAAGCTGCACCGGTAGTTGAGCAGTACGCTTGCATTTGTGCCCCATTGGCAGTTTGCGCCCCATTAGGGGCGGCACTCCTGTAACCCTGTTATTGTTGCCTGCCACGCTGACACAGGGACATTGCTCTGAGCTTGAGTGCTTTTTTACGCCTCTGTCAACTACTGCCTTCTTTTAAAAAGGAGGGAGAAATGCTCTCCTTACTCTTTCTCTTAGGTGAGTGGCTGATGTCAGCAGGAAAACCCTGAGTGACAAGAGTGGCTTTTAACCTCAGACCCCTGACCAGGAGAGAATGAGGGAAGGGAGAGGAAAAGAGAAAGAGAAAGAATAAGACAGAAGGAGAAAGAGTAGGCAAGTACAAGAGTGTTCTGAGCATGTTGCTATGTGGTTGCTAAATGGATGCTTACTGGCCAAAGTCCGTTGTTATTTAAAATGCAATAAATCATTAAACATTTCTTTGTCCTACATGAACCTGTTGTAATAAAAGCTGCAGTGTTATTAGATTTTTAAAATTTTTGAGCCAAATCTCAAAATTGTCCAATGGTGTGACTGTCTCAAGCATGGTTCAGTAAATTACAACTTTTATAAATTAAAAAGAAAAACATAAAAATGTTAATAAATACCTCCGGCATAATTGTACAAGTGTCTATTTTAGTAAATGGCAAT
>NW_015644118.1:787494-788057 GCF_001515625.1 Sinocyclocheilus rhinocerous
TTATTCTTTTTGATCATTTCCAGTGTTCTTAAATGCAATAATTACATTAATTCAACTATTTTCTGATGTTTTTGCAGAAAACTTGTACTGTTATAAAGTGTCTTGAAAATAAGTATAAAATGTGGTAATTTGTTTTTGAAACAGAAAGAATTAAGGGAGAGAAATTACTGGAAGAGAGGACATAGAAATATAGACAGAAAATTAACAGGGATCCACCAGAAGGGAGGAGATCCTAAGAGAACGATGCAGAAAGTAAATAGAATCAAAATGATGCCTTAAAAAGAGTAGCCATATAGTTTTAAAAAATTCATTCACATCTTGATGAATATAGTTTGAATATCAATCATATTTAGCTGTGCCACACATGTAGCAGGGGGGCTAGAAAAGTTTCAGTAACATACTGATTGACTAAGAGACTGAATTTTGTTAATGACATTTAAAAAAAATTTTTAAAACATGTTGATATTGTTTGTATCAAAATTAAACTTTCTTTCTCCTTTGACATGTTCAAAATTAAATAGAAATAATTTAATAACTACCATTTCTGTCCTTTAGTGTGACGT
>NW_015644118.1:788067-788737 GCF_001515625.1 Sinocyclocheilus rhinocerous
TATATATATATATATATATATATATATACTGTATATATAATTAAAATGCAAATAAAATGAAGTTAATATAGTTATATACAGTAGGTATGATAAATTGCTTTTGCTTCTCTGTATATCTAAGCTTTAGATAAAAGCGTTTGCTAAATGATTAAATGTAAATCATCTCAAAATATCTAAAAAATAAAAAAAAACAGTTCAGTATTGTAATAGGGGGGATATAAATATGACTCATCTTAAAATTGTATAATTTTCAGCAGTTTTTAACAGATGACAGCAAAGTTTGTCTTGTTGTCAAAGTTTGTCCTGAAATTGTCCAACAAGTCATGGGGAAAAAATGATGTTAATTATAATTTCATATTAAATAACACTATATGAAAATAAGCATCTAACAATGAAGATAAATCTCTCTCATGCTATTGATATATTATTAAGAGGGTTTTTTTTCTTAATTTTTGCTATGTCACACCATAACAAATTTATGGTACAGTTCAGTGAAAATGTAAAAAAAAAACTATGAAAAAATTGACAAAGTTAGTGACCCTTTATATTTTTTCAAAGATCAGACTTCACACTACATAAATATGTGCATTTCTTCTTCAAAAATGGTCTTTTACAAAATAAGCATTTTTTACTGCCTATTTGTCAACTACCCATATATTTTAAATCTATT